>NW_009732635.1:8974-12172 GCF_000703405.1 Apaloderma vittatum | reverse complement strand
CCTGATAGGAGCACATCCTATTACACTGCCACTGCTTCGTACACCATTGCCTATTCATGGACTGACAGCATGGAATGGTGCTTGCTCGTCCCATGTGTGTATGTGTACATGATTTTGTTCCTCTGTGTGTGTGGTAGGGAAGGTTATAGTTAGGATTATGAAGGTAATCAGTCAAAAAACAACAAAAAGCCCACAATGTAAGTTTCCATTTAAAATAAAAATTATGTAGGTCACAGGAGAAACAAGAGGCACATGTTTAATGAGTGTGTGATATTACTGGATATTCTTGCAAGTACTCTCAAAATGGCTTTCTTTTCCAAATTCAACTCAGGTCATTTTCTTTCCTGCAGCCAAATCACACAACCCCAAAACACTTTTTCTCCATCTTAAAGGGCCCAGAGGCAGAGTCAAATGGAAACACTGCTGCAGCATGACAAAAGATACACAGTCTCACCAGCACCAGGTCAAATCTTCCTTGGAAAGAAGATCTCTGGTACAAACACAATTGGGGCAGAGACTCTCCCCAGTCTCTACTGTCTCTGCTAAGGGCTGGCCTTGCCTGTACACCACTGAGAGTGGAGAAACATTTACAGGTCAGAAAGATTCTCTCCCCCCCCATAACATTATCCCATACAATGTTTCACACATGGAAACAGATTCCCTGCATAAATCAGTGAGGCCTTCTGCTCACCTCGAAATCACTCCACATGGTGAGGATGCTCACAAAGGCCTCCACCTGCTTCTGATCCTCCTTCCCCATCTGTCTGTCATACCCACTTGTTCTGGCTCTAAACTTCCTCTTGGCAGAAGCCATCTCCTCATTGCCAGTCTCTACAACAGCTCTGCGGGGCCCAAATCAAGACTTTTGGCAGATGTTACTCCAACTGCACCCAAAACCTCACTGCAAAGAATGTCCAAATCCATCCAGAGACAAAAAGGAAGGCATGGATTCGACTGAACAGAGAGCAAGCTTGAAACAGCGCCTGGGATCAGGGTAACTACTTCTGGTTCTAGTAACTGTATTTCAACAACAGAAAGATTTAAAGCAATGATGGTGTCATAGCTCATTCTTTTCAATTGGAAATAATCGTGTAGCACAGGTAAAACTCATGCCAGGCATACTGGGGACTGGAAACAGCTGGCTGCAGGAGGAGCACACGTGTGCCAAGTCTCATTTGCATCACTCAATTAGCTTTCCCTTGGCTATTGCAGAGGTGTGTTTCCTGATGTGGCTCACTGGACGAGTCTCTTAGTTCAGGTCAGAAGTGTTTTTCCCTGGCTCATTTGCCTTTGTGCCAATGTGCCTTCATCTTAACGCAGCCAGACAGTGCATCCCCTCCCTCCAGGACAGGTTTTGAAGTAAGACAGTTTTCCTTGGAACGTCTGAGTAAAGATAGCAGTGTGAAAATCTGCACTGATAAGTGAATGAGACTAATTTAGATCACCTGGAATCCAAGTTGAATTGCATGAATTCACTTACAAGGGACAGAACATGGACTGTGTATGATCCAGGTAAAAGGCTAGATACTGCAAAAAAGGCTTTCTGTAGCAGGACACCTACATAGCCTGCTGCCTAGCCACCAGAAGGATGAAAAACTACGTGGGATGGTACCAGCTACTGGTCACATTACTAGTAGTATTAATCGCCTGCCATACACCACCAGCAACTCAAGCGGCAAAGCAACCTCAGTGCTATAGACAGCTGGGCATGATCAGCCTCTGTGGAGTGATGATGGATTGATACCAGCCAACCTCTGGGGTCCCAAGTGCATCATTCCAGAGCACGCTCCTCTAACGGCCGGGAAACCAAACGGATTCTGGATAGATTGTTTTTCTTTCTCAGGAGTTGCATGTATATATTTAACGCACTTGAGACAAATGCAACATGACACGGATGTTAGAGGGCAAACACTTGTGCAGCCCAACAATAGATTTCTGTAAACAACCAAGCTACTCCTTCTCTTCAACATCTTCCTTCCACATTTGTCTTTGTTTAGCTCCAGATCCAGCTTATTCCGGCAGCCAAGGAAGAGCAAGAGCTGCTCAATTAAAACAGTGCAGCTGGTCAAAGGAGCAGAAATCCGAGTAGATGAACTAGCCAGCACCTTGGTTATGTACCGGCTGCGGTGCGCTCCCAGTGCCATCATGTGGTGAAAGTGGTTAACACAACGGGTACCCGAAACGGAAAAGCCGGTAACTCGGCAAGCAGGCTCTCCCGACTTCATAAAACACGAAAGGAAAGCTCAAGTCAGCAAGAGGCTGGAGCTGAAATACAGGCCAGCACTTTAATTTATTGCTACCCTTCCTGCTTGGTTTAATATGGTCATTTTTCTTGAAGAAAGAAGTTGATTTATATTTAAATATATCTGGAATTAGAAGGGTTTTAAAGCGCAGTACAAAAGCAGCACATACTGCATGACCACAGCGAGGCAGAAAAGTTTAAAAATCAATCGGCCAGGCCAGAAAAAACATGCAGTGTATTTGACTCACAGGTGTAGTAAGTCAGGAGAAGCCCTGTGTTTGAAGGTTAACTCTGCCCTAGGCACGAGTGCAGCCTGCTGTTACTCATTGCAGGCCAGCCTCATTTCCAGCCTTAGCCTCAGACATACAGTGAGGATTTTCCCAAATAAACCAGAACGTGCATAATCCCTGAGAACAGCCAAGATGCTTAAGCACTCAAGTAAGTTATTTTATTAAAAAGCTTGTTCTCAGAAATTTCCTCAGCTCAGGTGAGGCAGTGAACTGGGATTTAAGACAACACTGCTTACTTCAAGCACGGAAATAAACTTCTCAGCTTTGACTGCTGCTGTGCTCAGAGCTTACGTCACACGTTTCCCAGCAGAAGGCTCCCCAGAAGTCTCATTGTGTCCTTAGACAGAGCTGTTGGTTTTTCTTACCTGTTTGCTTCCTTCAGCATCTTCTCCATGTCCACAATGCTGCGCATCTTATACAGGAACCATTTGTCAATGGCTGTGAGTTTGTGAATGACATCTGTGGGGACTCCGTTTTCCAAGGCCTGCCAAAAATAGGACAGCACCAAACAGCCCCTTTAACACGTACTTCACAAATACAGATTTAATCTGCACACAAGTAGCAGCAACTATATCGTGTAAAGACATAAAAAGCACTGTAAACTAAGCTGGACAAATTGAAGGTTCATCTACCCCAGGATCCTGCCTCTCACAGCAACAGAAAACA
>NW_009732635.1:0-8943 GCF_000703405.1 Apaloderma vittatum | reverse complement strand
AGGTAAGCATCAACCACTTCTACACTTGCTTTGGTACAAAAAGCTGGTTTCTGTTTGAGCCTGAGAGGAAGAATTTACTTTTCATGGAGCCAGCTTAAACTGATGGCAACAAGGCTCGGCAGCCACTCAGTATGTGCCTTAACTACCTACAGTAAGGTGTGCTCAGTCTGCAGGATCGAGTCCTTCACCCGCACCCCTTGCCACTCCAGTTGCCTCTATCTCATCAGACCCACTGCCAGCCTCCTAGCTGCTAAACAGCAAGGTCCAGCTTCTCAGCTGAGGAGGAACTTCTTGCTTTGGAGCATAAATCTTGATTTAACTTTGAAATACAAGGCTGAATCAAAACATACGGCCTCAAAATACCACTGCAGCAAGGGCAAGTCCAGGCCTGGGTGACACACTGCAGCCACAGCATAACTCAGGCTTTTCTCTCTCCATCTCAGGTTAGTGTCAGGATCATTGAAATTGCTCTGCATTATCTTGCTGGAGTTGCGGGTCTTTTGTTTGTTTTGTTTTTTTAATCAAACTATGTGCAACCACAGGGTGAAAAGGAATCCCACAGAGTTACTATTCAAATGAAAATGTTTTATGGGACACTGTAGTATGAAAAAAAAAAAAAAATCTCAGAGGAAGATGCTAGAGAGCCCCCTAATATGATCACTCTGGACAGCACTCCAATGGCTTTATTCAAACCTTGAAAGAGTACAGTTAGACACGCTGTGGAATGGGAGAAAGCCACAGCGCGACAGCATGACTTTAGAGCCTTGCTCACCTTCAAGAGCATCCTGTCCAGTAGACACTGGCCCCAAGCCAAGGGGTTTACAGGACTGCCTTCACACTGTGAGTCAGGGAGCAAGACTGCTCTCCTGGCCAAGCAATGGAGGGCAACTCAGCTGCTGTCTCTAGGGCCAGCACCACTGTTCCTTCAATGCCGTCCCTGCTCCTCACCACAGCAAGTATTTAGCTGGCTGTGGACAGAGGCACAAGTGCAAACTCACCCATCTGTAGGTTGGACAACTAGGAGATCAGAGCCCTGGTGTGACACCGAGTGTGGATCAAATCCACAGCGTAACTCTTCTGAGGCCACTCACACACAATTCCTAAGGGGGCCCATAAAAGATCGGATACAACCTGAGTGGCCCTGCTCATCAGGCAGTTACATGCTTGCAGCACTCGCCACTCTGGCCAAGAAACAAGCCTCATCTCTTTCACCCTTTCTCATAGTGCCTTCTGTTACTTTACAACACAGGATTCCCACTACAACAGCAATAGCTCTGAATGGCAGCTGAACTCCCTTCCCTTTCACCTGAACAGTTACTGTTTTCATCATCCAACAGACAAAGGAGAGAGAAAAAGCAAAAAGCCTTAGAGAGCTGACTGGTGGGGCTTGGCGGGGAGGACAAGACACCCAGTGAAGCTCCATCCCCTTTCAAATGAAGCTGATGGCTAATGGAGACTAACTCTTAGCTTTTAAATGTCAGCAAGCTGGAAAGGGATTTCCAGGCAAGCAGCCCCAGCTGCCACAAGTACCTCTCACTGATATTGCTTGCCCCAGTTATTAAAGGGGACGAATTAGTGCACTGTGTCAGACAGAGGCAGCTCTTTGCAGAGAGGGATTAAGACTTTGATCTTCCTTCTTTTGACAGCTCCCAGTGAAAATGCCACCAGCTGGGAACACCCAGAGTGTTCAGTGGGGTCCAAACTCACCTTCATCTCCCCAGATCCCCTGCGTTAACATGGGGCTAAGATTAACCTTTCAGAAAAGCTCTCTGAGCCACTCAGAGAGACAAGAAGCAAGATTTTTCTCTCAGTCACAAGAGAAAGCTATAATAAAGACCAAGCACAGCTGCTGGAGGATGTTCTACACTCATGAAGACACACATTTCCCCAGCTTGAAAAGCTAGAGTCAACAGCTGGACAAGCCACACATTTACAGAACATCTTGTGCTTTTCGTTCAGGCCATTTATAAGAGGAACAGCTACGTGAAAATCTTTCTACAAAAACAGCACAGCCTCAGGTCCCCCCACTCACGTGGAGGATGTAATGAGATGTATCCATACACGAGCACAAAGGGCTTAAAGACTCCGCCACTCAAAGTCAGGAGCACAAAAAAAAGTAACTGGGCATTCCCTGTCAGTAAGGTTTGCAATCTTAAAAACAAAAACAAACCAGCAACATGAAGTATGAGCTGTAAAAGACAGCTGTCCCATCCTCTTCACAGAGGGTATGGACAGATGGGCAAGTTAGCTGCAGCACAACCAAAGTGTGAAATTGCACCTACCTTGCAAAGTAACTAATGCCATGTTTACCACGTGATATACACAGGCAAACAGCATGGAGCTGAAGGAAGAAATATTATCACACCCTAGCTCCCTTTACAGTGACACCTCCCCATTGCCCAGACACCTTGAAAGACAAAGTGATTTGCTTGGTGTGACAGGAGAGGGATTAAAAGAATGCCAGTGGAAGCTGAGTGTATTTCAAAGAACAGAGGATTTGCTGTATGCTAAATTTAACATAGTTTTAATTTATATTTTTTTTTACTTTCAAGCCCACACCAATGCACCAATTACAAAAAGACAGTGCTCTCAGACTGAAGCTTGCCATTCTTTATCACTCTTTATTTTAGTTCTCAAAGGAATCTTTCTTTTTTCCTGCCTCCCTTCCTATAAATTAATGCTAAGCTGCAGAACTGGCCAACTTTGACTTACACTTATACTAGCGTAAATCAGGGCTCAACATTAGCCAATATTTAGAAAAAAAATATATTATAGGAACACAAAAAGGAAAGTGATCCAAGTCTCCACCAACACTCAACTACAAACTGAAGCACTAAGACTCAGGAACGCACCTGCTGCTGAATGCAGTGAGTATTGGCTAAGGTTGTACCAAACGGCAAACACATTACCTGAATACAGAAGATGCAGGAAAACACAGATGTCAGCAGGGAAAATTAAAGTCATATACCCAAACAGCCATTACATTCTGCAGAGGAAATTATGTGATAGAGAATATCTGTATTTCAGCAGCAAGGTTCCAACACATGGTGGTCCCAGCGTGCTTGACACAGGGAAGCAAGGGGGTTAAGAATCTGTCAGCTTTAATTCAAGGATAGAAGTCAAAGGCTTCGTATTTTTACCTTGGCTATCGCATATATCCGAGTGCTGGATGGCTCAGAGAGATCCTTCTGGAGATCTGTGATGGCTGGCCAGGCTTTATTCATGGGCAGACGTGAAGTGAAGCCATCTACAGATGGGTGGCACATCCTCAGGGCCTTCTGGAAGCTCTCTTCAAAAGTGCGTCCAATAGCCATGACCTGTAAGGAAGAGCACTTCCGCATTAGCTCTGGTGAGCTGCTGCCCAGCTGTGCCCTGAGTAACAGAGGAGTGCAAATTTAACCCACAAAAACAGACGTACAGAAAGATTACAGCTTTCAGACCTCCTCCCTATGACAGTCCTGTCAGCTTTAAGACAGCTGACTGAGCCTTCGGAGTCCCACTTATAGTCCTGACTCTGCCAATATGACCAACAGGGAGTTTCAGATGAGTGGCTGCTTTGGTGTCCCTATCTGTAAAATACAGGAAGCCACTGCTCTCTTCTGTAAACTGCTCTGAAGCACTTTAGTAGGTGGAAGCATCATGCGGCAGCATGGGTATAGTAACACAGAAGGATATATCTGTTTAACAACCTGTTAGAGATAGAAACGCACTGTGAGAATTCTAAGGTTCAGAAGAAATCTGCTCCTCTCCCTTTAAATTACATTTAACAGTGACTCTCCCCTGTGAGGGCTCTCTTAAAGGATTACTCCTCCTTGGCACAGCCACACTGGGGTTTCCCTCCTTCAATCTTGACATCACATCTAATAAGAAAACAAGCCTTTCTCAGTGGAAATGTGCAAGGCAAGAGAGCCCTTTCTCGAATTTTTACATTTTTATTTCCCAGTGCAATGAAAACCTAACAGCACAAAAATCTTTTCAAACACAATGTTGAAAAATGTCAAAGAAAAAAAATAACATTGTTCTCTCTTTTCTCACAGCACCAGACTCACTGCTCAGCACAACAGAGCTCAGGTCAAAAAAAAAATAATAAAAAACACAAACAAAAAAAACCCAAACAAACAGGCCAGGTCAGACTGTTCAATTAATGGAAAAGCAGTAGGTGCTGCAACCTGGCTTCAAGTTCAGGCCCAGGGAGATGACTGTGTCATACCAACAGAGACCTAGCAGCAAGAAGCATTTTGCTTCAAAGACACCCTCTCCTAGTCACATGTCTTGAAGACGAACCTTTTTGCTGAGTACCTCCATCAGGCTCAAAAGCTTCCCCACCCGCTTTCAGTTCATCCCTTCGCAGTCATAGATCCACACAGTTGGAGCAGCGGCTCTTCCTCTATCTCCTCCCTCCCTCCCTTTACCCAGCACCCTGCCTTGACAAGGATGGGGGGTTCCGGCAGTTCTGCTCTTGTTGACATATAACCACTGGAAGGACTCCACACTTCCTGCAAATGTGTATGGCCAAGAAGCATTTACAGCTGATGGTGCATAAGGCAACTGTATTTAGGAACCTCAGCTCTATGGAGCAGTCCAAAGAGAGGGTTAATATCAGTAACACCTTACAATGACTAAGCAGAGAGGGTTAATATCAGTAACCATCAAGTCAAAAAACCTCGCACTCAAACCACCAAAAAAAGCCCACAAAAAACTAATTTCTATTAAAAGCCAACATTGCTATTGAAAAATCAAGTTCTAATTAATTAATCCTTCCAGTTGTGCTGAAGGCTTATTGTTTGAGCAAGGTAAAATTGATCTTAGGAAGGTCTCACGTGTCAAAATAATTTAATAAAATAGCTGCTTGAAGAGTATTAGGAAAAAAAGGCAGCCAAAAAAAATACACAATTAATTATTTTGCTTTGGTAGCTGATACATAATTAACTAATTAAGTGGGTAATTTACTCATTTTGCTTCATTTCTCTCCTCTTACAACATGGTCTGAAAATGCTGTTATTGTGCTAGACACCTTAAAGTCAAGGTTTAAAAGTCCCTCTGTCACATTCCAGACACAAGAGACTTAATCATGATGATAAGTCAAAACTTCAGAGCAAGATTACAAGTTGTGTTTGGATTTCAAGATCAGAAGTAAGCTGAGATTTGGTAGATGGTTTTAACAGAGAAGACAACTATGGGAACAAACAAGAGCTGTGGCTCATTGGCATCACTGAAAAACTTGACATGCTACAACTCTTGAAGTCATATTCTAATTAACCACCACCACAGTACCCCAAACAACTAACTGTTAAGTCAGCCTCGGGCGATCCAGAATGGTCTTTTCCCTTATGACTCAAACCATTTACAAATCCAAACTGTGATATTCAAGATTATACAGTCCTAACTCGTTTAAATTAATTAATGTGCTGGACAAAAATCATTTGATCTGAATGAGTATCTTCAAAAGCCGTTAGGTCCCTGAAGATAGATACCCTGAGGGTTTCCAAGGAAGAGAAATTACTTTCCCAAGAGGTGGAACCGAAGGGAAGGAGAAGAGTCTTTCACACACCTCTCCCACACTCTTCATGGAGCTTCCAATCTGGTTGGACACATGCTGGAAACGGTCCAAATCCCAGCGAGGTATCTTGGTAACAACGTAATCCAGGCTCGGCTCAAAGCAGGCAGAGGTTTTTCCTGTCACCACATTCTTGATTTCTGGCAAGGGGATCCCCAAGGCAATTTTGGCAGCAATGAATGCTAATGGATCCCTGCCATAGAGAAGAAGTAGAGAACAGTAGAGGGGGAAGTACTTTGCTTTTGCAAATCCCAGGAGTGGATCAAATTAAACAGATGTGAGGTGATTTTCCCTCCTTAATACAACGGAAGGTTATTGTGCTCAAGCACAGCAGGAACTGCCCAGTTTTGTAACTTCACACATCGTAGAGCCTAGATCTGGGACTTGCTTTATTATCTGCAAAGCCACCATTTTAAGTACCTGTCACACCCACAGCGAGATCACATAAACAGAAATGTCTTCCTGCAAGTCTATCAGCCAGAAATCAAAAAAATCAAATGCCCACTGCTCAACATGATGGCTTATCTCTAGTCTGCCACAGCACTTCAACCACCACAAGAGTTGTTGAGAACTGCAAATTAGAGATTAATTTCTGCCTCTCAACAGTATCCGCAAAGTGCAATTAAGAAGCCAATTTTCAAACAGCCTGCTCTGACCATCCTTATCTTGATTAGTTTATGATTAGCCAACAAAACAAAGCCAGCAATACCGTTTGCATCAGTCTGACAGGCAGTTCATTAGTAACTGTGTCCTCCGGGTCCCAGAGATGATTTGCAGTCAACATATGGATACAGTGGATGTGCTTTGTAAGGACAGCTATTAGGCTCCCCCACCACACACCTCCTGGGAGTCTTTCCGTTTGCAGTAACAGAATGGGCAGGCTGGAACAGACCTGGAGGGCTCACAAGGCCCTTCTTCCATCTCCCAGTAGGACTGACTCTCCATGGGTCAACCCCAGAAGATGCTGACAAGAACTGTTCTCAGAAGCTTCCCGGGCAGAAATCCACACCTCACTGATCTGACCGCTCCAGAGCTCTCCTAACAGCCAACTTCAGTCTTTCTCACTGCAAATTAGGCCTGCGCCTCTTTCTCTTAACTGCATGGAGAGCAGATGCAGGAATTCTCCCTTCTTGCAGCTCTCACTTATTTAAATACTACACTGATGCAAGTCCCTTATTGTAATTCTCTCTTTCTGTTCTTTCCTCAGTCTTTGTTGATGTATTTGCTTGTTCTGTAGTACTTGGGGGGTTTTAAGTAATCTTACCCTGTCGCCTTGGAGGCCAAAGCTGAACTTCTCGAGAGTCTGGCATTAACTTCAATGATGTAGTACTCCAGCGAAGTTGGATGCAGAGCAAACTGGATATTACACTCTCCCACGATGCCCAAATGTCGGACAACTTTGATGGCACGATCCCTCAGCATCTGAAACTCCTCGTTAGTGAGTGTCTGGCTTGGAGCCACTACAACAGAATCTCCTGTTTGTCACAAGGCAGCAGAGAAGGAATATGAGAAGCATCTTAGTGGCAGTAAATTCTAGCCACACAGGTCACTTTCTTTACTAATCCACTGCTAGCAATGAAGTTACCACAAACATTCACCAACTGTGGATGCACAGTTGATGAAAAGCACAGATAGTGAGAAGCCTAGAGTTGGACAGGCCGGGTAATCTTACAGAAAAGGGGATTATCGGGGTAGGTTTAGCTTAACAATATCTGTTTCCACCCCTAGCTGACTGCATCCAAGATCTGAAGAGTATTTCTAGGGCCCACTTCATCAATCACGAAGCTCCGTCAGTAACAGAAAGGCAGGAAGGCCCTGCATAAAAAAGTCAGAGCCATTTCCAGTGAGCCACCCTGTACCCAAGCCTACCTGTGTGGACTCCCATAGCATCAATGTTTTCCATATTGCAGACAGCAATACAGTTATCAGCAGCATCTCTCACAACTTCATACTCTATCTCCTTCCAGCCAACAACCGACTTTTCCACCAGAATTTGGTTAGTCATTGCAAATGCCTGGGTATATGTTAGTGAAAATAAGCAGTAAAAAAGAAAACCTTATTAGAACATGTTCCATATTTAAGACTTCTGTGGCCTATCTCCAGACATCCCAGGCCAACATGAAAATGTAAAGAGGAAGACAAGCAAAATTCATAGCAACGATGACAAGCACTTTATATTTCTAATTGCATTAGCTTCATTTGAAAGGCACATAAAATATTTATGTGGTCTGATGGAAAAAAAGGCAGGGCATGTGAGCTCGTAATGGCATATAAATAACAAATAGGAATATAAAAACATGTAAGGCTTCAATCATGCAACAGACACATGCTTTTGTTTTTCTATGTGGGCAGCCTCCCAGACTTCAGCAGCAGAACTCTGCGGAAAGCTAAATGACTAAGTGATGGGGAGTGTGGGCGTCAGCAAACACTACCTAATTAATAGCACTAATAACGCTGCTTATCATTGGCATACTAACCAGAAGCAAGATTCATGATTTATTCTTAAACTAATCTTGAGAGCATTCCCCAGCACAAGAGGCAAAAATGAAAAATATAGTTTGTTGGTAAATGAGCATAATCTAAATGAGTAAATGGCTTTAATATCAGCAGATGAAAAACATTAATCAATTCTCGCTTAAAAACCTAGAACGTAATGGTCACATCATCAATCCTTCCTTTAGCAAAGATTCTTCAGTCCAGTCCCCTCTGTACCTAGCTCAAGCTGTTATTCAAACGTTGCCCTTAGCTCAGTTGCCAAACTCACATCGCCCACACCCCATCCCCTCAAAAAAAAGAAAAACAGTTTGAGGAGTGACTGACACTGACACTTTTCACCTGGCCTAAGCAGGTGCTGAATTTGGGGTGATGTAGGGAGAACATCTCACCATGCTTGTAAAATGATCTACATTGCTCCTGTGTTACTGTCTGTGGCCTTCTCTCACTCAAAATGAGCAGACTCAGGAGACATGAGCTCAAGGCCAGATTTCCAACTGAAGTACTCTATTTCACTCTATCATTAAAAATGCTGAAGCTCTTTTAGTATAATTTTTGAGAAAATGAAAACATTCACTTCAAAAGTAACGACAATCAGCACCATTTGCTCCTGAAAGTAAGTGAATACAGTCTACTATGTTTCTTTTCAGACCAAAATAGCTGAAACACTTGCTCAAATTATAACTTATTTCTCATGATCTGCCACTTAAACATTCTCATTACCCAAGTCATCATGAATTATGAGAAGAGAGCATTAGAAGGAACAAGATAACATCTTCCAGGTAAGATCAAAGGTTGCGTATGTATAGAATTATAGAACTGTCAGGGTTGGAAGGTACCTTAAAGGTCATCTAGTTCCAACCCTCTCGCCATGGGCAGGGACATCCCCCACT
>NW_009732634.1:0-9053 GCF_000703405.1 Apaloderma vittatum | reverse complement strand
ACATATAAATAAAAATATATATATAAATATTTTCAAAGAAAGACACTACAGGTTTGGAAAAACCAGTCCCTGCAGAGTTTTACACATCCTGATTTCTGAGGGACTGCATGAGAGGATATGGGGTTCCTTCTTAGGAAGAAACTGTAGAAAAGTACAGTTTTTATTCATCCTGTTGAAAAGAAGGAGAGTTTTTATATCTATATGGGGTCTTTTTGGAAAAAACAAAAAAAAAGAACTTACTGGTAGTTTCTGTCAAATCTTTCTTTGAAGAATCTTCTTTGTTAAAGAGACCAGATTGTGTGTTGGCTTCATAGTTATATCAAAGAAAACTCCTGAGGAAAATATTTCAAACATTTTTGGCAGATTTGTTGGTTTACTCTATTATTACTTTTTTAATATCATGGTATTTGTAATAGCATCTGACTGCCTAAATGTAATAAATTTGTTTTTTACAGGGTATTTTTTTTTTAAAAAAAATCTCTCTTCTGGAATGAAAATAAAATTTTAACCAAGCATTTATTGTCAAAGGAAAAAGGTCATGGCTCCTCCACTTTTAGATTAGAGTAGTATAGGCATGATTGAATTTCCTAATAAACTTTGTGGATGTATTCAAAGTAGCTGCTATAAAGCCAGCTGATTTAACATAAATAACCCCTTGAGGGCTTGCGTTGTCTTCCTTGGAGGTAGGCTCACTGATTTAGATTAATATACTATTGACATGTTTCAAGTAAGTTGTTATGGATCCCAATGGCAGGTAATAAAAAAGGAGATAAGTATCAATGTGAACGTTTCGCCTTCGTGTTCGGAGACGAATAACTGGAGTGGACAATTAAGTCTGGCAGCTGCTTCTTCGTCAATGAGCTGCAGGAGAATTGCATTTAAGCAGACATTTCTAGGTGGACTTGGACAGAACAGTCACATTAAGCCTCCATCCTTGTCAAACTTAGCCTAATACTGGACCTTTCTGCCGAAGTTATTCTGCCTTTATTCTCGTCTGCTTGTATTCACTTGAAGATTTCGGAAAACACAACCGCTTCTGCGTTGATTCCTCTGTAAAATTTGGTTTTGGCAAAAAAATTTGTCTACAAGGTTTGTTCCTTTCTCTGTTACAACATTTTCTATGTTGGTGCAAGCGTTTCAAGGAGGAAGGCAATGTGTCCCGACAGTTCTGATTTGTGAAAAGATAACTAGATACGTGGTGGGATTCTGAAGGATTCCAAAATAAATGGACCATTTATTCAGAGAGGTTCGATGTGATCGTAGAGTACACGGAGATTTAGATGAAACGGCCTCAGAGCTGCAAGTGGTTGTTGTTCAAACTCGGCATGGAGTACAGATGAATTAATTTTTAAAAGCTGAAGAAGCCAAATTTGATGCCTGTCTTTGAGAAGGGAGGAAATTCGGGGGGATTTTAGAGTGGTTAGCTTAATGTCAGCTTCTTGAAACACACCATGTGTTCATCATGTTTTGTCTGTTTATGGGTCCATTTTTAAATTTATTATTTTTCTAATTGACAGTTGAATAGGAGTAATGATTTAGGAAATTGTTAGATGGGTTGATACTTTGAAACAAATACTTTGGAGGTCTTGGTAGGCTTTGATTTGGAATCTAGGATATTCTCTCCTGGTAGTTCCCAGATAGCCTACAGGCAGTAAAATTAGAAGTGGCCAACATACAAAAAACCACTATAATTAAAAGCTGTTCCCTCTCAATTTCCTCTGTGGATTTCAGTAAGGAAAATGTTAAGAGTAAACTCTTTAGCAAAGCTCATTTTTTTATATTTTTTCCCCATCTCTAAAGGTACAAAAGTCTTGATTTATCATTAACAGTAGTAGTAGAAACAGGTGTTCTTAACTGAAGAAAAACTCTCCTGATATTTTCTTTTAGAATAAGTCAGACATCTCTGCACATCTCTGAAACGTCATAGAGCTGGATTGGGCTGAAAACTTTGCATCTGATCCGTATCAGTATAAGAAAAGGAAAAAAACAAAAAATCAAAGCTGGCTTAGAAGTGATGTGTGTATTAAAACTCATTTCATTCGTTCTCTTTGAAGGCTGTGCATTCCTCCCTGTTCCAAGAGCCTAAGATGTGCAACTTGCTCTCTGGGAAAGGACAGTACCAGAAGCAGGCTTAAGCTGCGGGATTTTTTAGAGGCAGGTAGTTTTTTCCTGAGGAGTACAGGCAAACCTCTACAGATCCTGTCCTTCAAAGGGATATGTCTGAGTGAAACGATCTCGAGGAGCTCAGGGTGATTTTAACGGCTTGTATTCTCTCGGCACGCGTTGGTGCTGTGGAAGCGTTGGCATGTCCCAGGTCCCTTGCAGTAGAGAGTAGAGAGTGGCCAGAGCTTGTTGGCCTTGATGGAGTAGCGTTCCTCATTAAGAAAAAGGAGAAAGGCTGGAAAGAGTTCTGAAAGTGTGAGGTTTGGGGTTTTTTTGGTTTTATTTTGTTTTCCCTCCTGGAAGCTGGTCTGTCAGAACACCGCGTAGGCATACACAGTCGTTTACTGCTGTTAGAGCCGGGCTACTCTTCATACATACTTATTAATGACTTTCTGAATGAAGTCAGAGAAGCTGTAGAGATGGCAAAGAGGAGATTACTAGCTTACCTTTGCTAAACCTACACTTGATTAAAATGAGCTGGATTTCTGTGGGCTAAATGCCAGCTTGCTTTACTCTGCCAAGTGTAGCAGAATCAAGACGGGGAAATAAGAAAGATGAGAAGGGATTGTAAGACAGCTCGTACACCATTTCTGTGAGTCCATGGAGTAAAATTGAAGAGCCCATCCAGGGATGAGCCACTAGAAGCAAACCCGATATAAATGTTCTTGCACAACTAATCAATACACTAATACGTCTTCATTAGCAACGCAGCGTTTTGTGTTATTGATATTAAAGAGCTGCTTTTTCGTGTTGGATCTCACCACAGTTGTTATTGATGAGCAAAACCCCGCGGGCTGAGATTGTTGTCTTTGAGAAATATAATCTTGATTGGGCGCGTTCGTTTTTTCCTGCATCGCTTCTCGCCGCATCCCCTGTTAAGCCATAAAATATTGCTTATTTGTCATCTCACGGGTCTCAGCTATGACTCACGCTGGACACCGCGTGTCTGAGACAGTAGCAAAGCGATGAAGCTATATTGGGAGGGTGTGCGTATCACTTAGGGTTATTTTAAGAATGGATTTTGACTTGTGTCATTCATAGTTTAAATATGACTTGTTCGATAATTAGATAATTTAATGTCTGCTGACAGGTCTTTTGTGACCGAGACCCAATTTTAGTTCTACATACCAAGGGGCTTGCCAAGGAAAAGTAACCCCCTTTTACTCAGTAAGGAAGGATAATGGATAACTTCTGGAATTAAGTGAAAAATTGAATCCAGCTTCCTGCGTGCACTTTAGGTCCCGCACCACAATTACAGAACGAGCGCTGAACCACTCGGCTGCTGACAGTAAAGATTTTATGTGCGTCACGTTGAATTTTCAAAAAAGTTCTCAAATCAAAAAGGTCATTTTTACGTTGAGTCCAGGCTGTTTGTTTAGGAATTTAGGTGCTTTGCACTGGCTTGTCTTCTCTGTGGGACTCCAGTTTTTGTAGCCATTTTGGAGAAAAATGTTAATACTCCAGTTTAAGGAAAGGGGAGGAAGAAAATAAGGTCATATGCAAACAGAATTTCAAAGTGTTAGCCTACTTTCCATCATTAAGAATTTATCCATTGCAGAGCTTGTATTGGCCAATCGCTTGCTTGCCAATGAACTCAGTATAAGCGGAATTTTATAAACACAGGAGTCCTGTAATTCCATTATATTATTATATATTGATATCTATCCATGTTTCTATATATATATAAGGCAATGAATGCATAAGCAGTATCTTTACCAATGAAGATGCGTCTGCCCTTGGCATGAGACAGCAACTAAAAGTTGAGATGCTTTTTCATATATTCCACTTTTTAAAATATTTATCTGCTGCCTTCTGTGGCTCGTAACCTATTACATTATAGGTCATCTTTTCTGTAGAGTGTTTTGCTCTGAGAACTGCTTGGCTGTGCCACGTAATCACTGGGAGAGGACACATGAGACCCCTACGAAAAGGAAATGCCATCGTTTCTAATCTGTGCACATAAATGCATCGTGCAAGGCTTAAGGCCTGTACGAATATATCCACTTTGAAAAATTTTAAAAGTCTGTATTGAAAGCTTCTTCATTTTCGCATAGCGTGCTCCCATGGAGACTTTCTGCAATGCTCCATTAATCAGGAAAAGCCGCATTAATCAAGATATAGTCTGAGGTTTTGAAAACATATTTAAATTAAATACTCAGTCCTGCTAGAATACATTTGCTAATGTATTTAGCTAGAGCTGTGTGAAGCTCTCTGTCAAGAGAAGATCGGTTGATCTTAATAGAGACTTCAAAATACAGTGTCTTTAACTTTGCATTTTAGGTCCCTTTTGGTATGAGACAGATTTACAGACTTTCTGTTTGTAAAGGATTTTTATATTTTATATAAAAAAGCTCCCGTGTGTACTGATGGGAGGATATTTTCTTTGAAATTCTGCCGTGTGAATTCCACAAGAAAATAACCAGGAAACCCTGTGATGTGATATTGTAACCAGACTTTCACTTAACTACTCATTTGTCTTTTAACTTGGTCGTGGGAACAGTAATTTACTAATTAATTCAATGCATTTGTTGCATTTAGAGATCAATCCTGCTCCAAGCAAAGTCAGTAACAAAATTGTATTGATTTAACTGGGACCAAATCAACCCCTTTATGCGTGAGTGAGACCTTATACTGTCATTTCTTTTTTTTTTTTTTTGGTGTAATTGCCGAAATACCAACTGATATTTTTCTCCAGCACAGATCCTGACATACTTTGTAGGAGGAAATTCAGAAGGCAGCTGTCTTCTCCAATGGGGCAAACATTGAGCCAGGATTTCCAGTTTTTTTCCGCGGTGCATAGGATGCCTCCACTGGGAACGTGCAACATGAAGAGGTACGTTGTCAAATATGTATGAATATACATGATATTTATTGTTTTCGACTACTTATATGACTAATTTTTCTTTCCTGGGCGTAGATAAGGGTTGGAGTTTTCAGAAGGGGTTGAACACATTGGAAAACAAGTATTTTGGGGAGGAAGTCAATTTAGTATGAGAGCGATCACCCTTTTTGCCGAGAAGGAGGAACTATCTTCTGCGAGGGTTCTGAGACATGGGCACAAGTTGCCCAGAGAAGTTGTTGAAGCCCCATCCCTGGAAGTGTCCAAGGCCAGGTTGGATGGGGCTTGGAGCAACCTGGTCTGGTGGGACGAGATGGTCTTGAAGGTCCCTTCCAACCCAAACCATTCTAGTGCTCTGTTGAGTGCAGTGTACGTCCAGATTCTTCGTGGAGTAAATACAGTAAAGAACTGAGGGACTGAGACTTTGTTCGTGGTGTCAATTCTTCTTCTATTCTTTCTCTAGATCAGCTGTAGGATTTGGCAACTAAACCCTACCAGTTACGTCTGTGAAAGCATTCCCAGACATAGCTACAGTGATTCGGAGCTCTTAATCTTCACAGTTTAGGCAGAAATTCATAGGCAGAGACAGGCAAGACTCAATAAGGAAACTGCTGGAGGATGTTAAGTGAAATTCAAATAGATCAAGGTAAATGGTGGATAGCCTGAGCTATAACCTGAACAGTTATCTTAAGATGCAGAGCTGGAGAGGAAAAGGACTAACACGTTTTTTAAGACAGACTCTCCCTCTTGGGAGAGGAAAACCTGGGTTCGGTAATTAAAAACTGTAAACAAAGACTATGCAAAATATAGCGAGGAGCGCGCAGTCTGGGAATTGAGTCAACGATAATGCATATGGAATGAGGTTTGTCTGCAGTCTAGTGGCTTTTATCTGAGCTGCTTTGGCTCAGAACGGCTGGGAAATGATTTGGGAGCCTTTGTGACCGGGGCCTGATGGAATGAACAACACACAACCTCTGCCTCTTCAAGCAACCCCAAGTTTCGCAAACTGTAAGGATTGTACTCTCCGAAGGTCTCATATGCTGTTTCAGTTTAACTAGACTATTGAAAAATAAACAAACAACTGTTCTCGACATTTATGAACATGGAGTGTTCTGTGGGGTCGTTGATGTGAAGCACCACCCTGCCTCCATTTTTTTGTGTTTGAAATATTTATTTTTTTTGAAATATCTTTTTTTCCAGAAATGAGTTGAACCCAGTAAAATGCCTCTTCTAAATAACATTTTAAATACAAAGGCCTTGCTGCTGTCTGGCGGAGTATTGCGAGAACTAATCCATTAAGAACAGAACGGGTCATTTCTTTACGAGAGAATCCTAGGGCTTTATCGCGTTGTGCGACGTTAAAGTAACGATGCATCAAGCTCCCCATTAGTTAGCAAGCAAGAAACCCTTGGGGCGCTTGAAATGAAACAACTCAATGTACAGAGTACCTGGTGAAAAAAAGGAAATAATTACGAGGCTAGACAAGAAGAATGTTGCTCCGCTGGAGGTCTGTAACCACAGACTGAGAGTCCTCGCCACGCGGGAGCAGTTCTTACAGACAGTTCTGCCTTGTGGCAAAAAGATCTGTCTATTTGAGAGTGTGGACTGCGTTACCTATGAGTATTTTATGAGGTATTTGTAAATTTATATGTGAAAGTGTCTGCGCAAGACAGCTGTATTCACCTATAAAAGAACCCAAAAACTCTTAATTAGCCTTTGATGTGCAACTCCCCCCTTGTTTCATAATCAGCAAATGCAGAGATCAATAAACAAGTTGATTAACAGTAAATAAATAAAGGATCGTCAACATGTCAGAAGGCGAATTCTTGCAAGATTTCTCTACATTTGAACTGGTGGATTTAACCAAACTAGCGAAGAACTGGAGTATCAAAGTTTGTTGAAACGTTATTTTTGTAAAGAGCTTTAATAGGTCCTTTTGTGGGTTTATATCTGCTTCCAGCACTGCCTGGCTTGCCAAAGCAATGGAGATCAGTTTTCACAAACCAAATTATGACCGTAAAGATTAAACTCATTTTGTTTGCTGTAAAGAAATAAATAGCTTTATCTGTGAGTCAGAGAACAAGTTACAGTGAAGTCGGGTAATTTCTGTTTCTCTCTCAGGTTTCATTCCAAAATCATAATTAGCAAAGATGCCTGCCGTGGAGTTTCCTTGTGAATTTTCAAATATGCCAGTTTTTTAAAGAACAAAATTCATGCTGCTAATTGATGACATGAGTCCTTTTATGTGTGGCACTGGGCAGAAGCGGGATGCTTTTTGAGGAACCATAGGACAAAAATACAGACATTTTCTGCACTTAAATCGTACAGCAGGGTGTAGAAAATGACATAAACATTATGGAACAGAAAATACATGTGAGGACTCTGCTGCTGTGCATCTGCGCAGGTCAAAACTGGGCGCAGGTCTTTTTTTTTATGGATTTCCTGAATATTTTTATACTTTGCACGAGATGGCATCGCCTTGCTGGTAATTTATCCATTCATAGAAACATTATTAGTCTCCCACATACCCTGCAAGGTAGCTGTATGTTGTCCTTCGTTGCAACTGGAGTTGTGTTTGTAGGACTGCATATGTTCTGTACGTATATAATACAGAACAACTGTGTGTGTAGAACTAGTAAGCATGTGCAAGAAAAACTACAGGTTGAATATTTTTGCTCGCCTTGTTGCTTTGGCTTCCGAAGACAAAGGAGCTGGCCTACTATTGGAAATTGCTCAAGGGTGGTGGATTGAAGTGGCAATTCCTCTTACACCCTTGAGTGGAGTTCTCTCTCGTGTTCCTGTATTGCAGCTGGTGCCTTCCTTCCGTTCTTGATTTACAGCCTGAAAATTCAGGTTGCGAGGCGCCGTGTTGCGATTTGGGAAGCGCGGCGTTTCCGTGCTGACGCATCAGTTATTTTAATGTTACGTGTTGAATTAAATTATTGTTATCGATGCTGCCTTCTTACGCTTCTATCAGAGGCAATGTTAATTCCTATGTTAATGTACATATTAATACGTGTGCCTGAAATACGCTCTTGCCCAAGGTTATTTACCTGTTAAGTCATAGAATGGGTTGGGCTGGAAGGGACGTGGGACTTGGAGTTCACGGAATTGTCCTCTCTTTGGCAGCAAGCGATGCTGCCTTCTTACGCTTCTATCAGAGGCAATGTTAATTCCTATGTTAATGTACATATTAATACGTGTGCCTGAAATACGCTCTTGCCCAAGGTTATTTACCTGTTAAGTCATAGAATGTGTTGGGCTGGAAGGGACCTGGACTTGGAGTTCACAGAATTGTCCTCTCTTCGGCAGCAAGTCACAAACTTTGGTCAATAGAAGTAGAGCCTGGCTGGTATGATCTTCTCCTTCTGGAGCGTAAATTAAAAATACCACTAAAATCCTCCGAGTCCCAACATGTAGGGACAACAAGTTTCGATTCTCTTAATGAGAGCTTTACAGCCGGTGACGGATTGTAGGGAGAAAAGCAGGGATCAAACAGTCTCCAAAGTCAGGTGTTGGTGTGATTACTGTGATTTTTCACCCGGATCTGTGGTTTAAATGCCGCAGCGGTAACAGATGTGTCACCATCTTTTAAATTTTACAGCTTTGTTTTCGCAATTCCAGTTCGGTAACGTTTTAATACTTTGAAGCACATCATACAAGTGCATGTGGCACAACTGTCGCTAGAATTACGTAAAAGGGGATTTAAAGAATTCTTTCCTTAGCCATTTCCTGCAGGGAGCCTTTCAAATTCACTTTACTGACTCCAAACCAGTTCAGTTTCTACTTGTATAATTTTACAAGAAATATGACAAATGTAGCTGTTTTCCCAATCTTTTATGTCCCTAATGAGGAGCAAAAGGTCAAGAACTTTGGGATGGAGGGGGAAGCCAATTACTCTTGCTACCGTGCTTTGGAATACTGTTTGCAACTTGTGCTCATTTTCTACCAGCAGGATTACAGGACAGTTAATTTCCTTGGAAAGTTTATGAGGCTCAAAGGTTTGGGTTTTGTATTTTTTTTTCCTAACGTTTGTGGCTCTTGCTTGAAA
>NW_009732633.1:0-1011 GCF_000703405.1 Apaloderma vittatum | reverse complement strand
TATCCTGGAGGAATCTCCTCAGCTGGCACATCACACAGCCTACGAGATCTGTAAGTACATCTCTCAGAGATCCTCTGGTGGGGAGAAGGAGGAGAAGGAGGTGCTGAACAGCAGGGACATGCTGGCTGTCTTCTCCCGGGGTGGCTGTGGGAGTGTGCACAGAGGGATGCAGGCAGGGGTCCCGAAGACTGTCCTTGTGAGCAGGGTCCATGTAAAGTGCCAGGGGCTGTGTGCTGAGGCAGGGACTCTGCCGCCTGCCAGGGTCAGCACTCAGCCTGTTCGGGGAGCTCCCCACGGCCCTAGGGGAGCAGATATGGGAGGAAGGGGCGGACCCTGGCAGGGCAGGAAGGGTGTTTCTGCTCTTGAGAGGCTGCAGGGTGATGCAGCGATGCTTAGAACCCCAGATCACCCCCACATCAAATGCAGAGATTCCCTCTGAAAAAGGACATCACAGCAGCTTTGACCTGAAATGGAAGAAATCTGTGCTTTCAGTTTACCACTGGATTTGGCTGAGTGGGGAGGGGAAATAGGAATTTCTTTCTCTCTTCTTGTCAGATAGCAAGACCCCACTTCTCCTCAGCATTTTTCTAAGCTGCTCCCATGCCAATTTTCCCACAGAGCTGCCCATAGGAAGGGTCTGTTGTTGCCAGGATGGATCTGACCCTACCCAGGACATTGACAGTGGTTCATTTTGAAGAAATTTATCCCAGCAGCAGAAAAGAAGTACATTGAGGGGAATATATTTTAGCAATCTGTCGTTTGCGTCTTCCGCTCTTGGTGGACTGGTTGGCAGGAGTAGATGGAATTTTTTTCTCCACTGTGGAAAAGGTACTGGTTCTCGTGAGCACTTGTTGCAGCTGTTTCCAAGTCTCTGTCCCCCACCCAGAGATGTCTCTGGGAAGGGCCCGGCTGCAGCGACGAGGGGTCTGCAGGGACGAACTGAGCCCCAAGCACTGGGCACAGGCTCTGGCAAGAGGGATGGGGGAAGAGCTGGGAACAGAGGAGCAGCTC
>NW_009732632.1:19418-20192 GCF_000703405.1 Apaloderma vittatum | reverse complement strand
CCAGAACGTGGCTTTGCGGGTTTTGTGCCAAAAATCCTCTCGGTGGTGCCGCCTCCGCCGAGATGGAGCAAATCTTCAAATCGCTGAGCGGTTAATGGTTGCAATTATTTAAAATAGCTGGCGTTTAAAACAAATTGGTTGCTAGAGCTGGTCGTGAGCGTGGCTCAAGGTGCTGGAAAACCGTCGAAGCTTTGACAGCGAGGCCGAGCTGCCGCTGGTGGAGCTGAGCTGGGTTGCGTGTGGGCGGGGGAACGCTTTGCCAAACTAAACATGAGTTTTTTAAATTTTTTTTTCCACCTCACGCCGTTCTCCTTGCAGCGGGATCTGGAGGTGGGCTCGCCAGCCACGCCGTCGTTCCGCCGCTGCTGCGGAAGGAATATCTTCTTATTTTTTTGAGCGTTGCTAAAACAGAGCTGGAGGAGGAAGGGAGATGTCACCGGGGCTGATGGCAGCTGGGTGCCAGGGCTCTGGGAATTAACGTCGGGGCCTGAAAAAGCAAGGGCAGTAGTAGCTGAGCGTCCCGGGGTGGATTTACTCTGCCAAGGCGGAGCTAAGGAAGTTTATCTACAACTTTCATGGAGTTGGAAGACTTCACGCAGCAGAGTGCGCTGGTGCAAACCTGGAGAGTTTCGATAGAGCCTTGAAAAGAGGAGACTCTGGGGGAACCTCACCACTGCCTGCCAGTACCTGAAGGGACCTACAGGAAGGCTGGGAGGGACTTTTTACAAGAGTGGCCGGCCGTAGGACAAGTGGAGGTGGCTTTAAATTGAAGGA
>NW_009732632.1:13243-19324 GCF_000703405.1 Apaloderma vittatum | reverse complement strand
CCGTTCCCTGGAGTTGTTCGAGGTCAGGTTGGATGAGACCGTGAGCAGCCTGGGCTGGTTGAGCTGCCCGTGGCAGGGGGCTTGGATGAGATGATCTCTGAGGTGAGGATTCTATATCCGAGCGAGCGTTGCGAATCACCCGCATCCTCGCTCTGACCGAGCCACGTGCAAAGCGAACGTGACGAAACCTGATTTTTAGTTTGGATTTCTCAACGCAACCTTGAGTGCGTTGGCAGCGTTTTTACCGAGCGCGTGTGTTCTCTGGTGGAGGTGGTGAGAAGCTTCCCGAGGGCTCCTTCGTGAGAACATTTTCTCCTCTTGCCACCCCACGTTGCTTTCTTTTCCCCTTCTTTTTTTGGAAAGCTCTCTATTTCGAACGCTCTCCGCAGCGCCCGTTTGCATGATCCACGTTTAGGATGCCGCATCCATCATCGCTGCGAGGTTTCGCGGTTTGAATTATGGGAGCTACCTGCAGGAAATCATCGCTTTGCTCGCCGCCGAAACGCCATCATTCCGAAGGCAGGCTGCGCTTCTCGTTAAACAACTCTCAATAACGGACCCCATCTCTCGCCGTTGCTTCTATTCGGAATATTTCTTGCTCCCCTCTGATTTTTTAGGGCTTGCGTCTCAAATGACGGTGCCGTAAAACGCCGCTGCCTTTGGATGCTAAATAAATAAAAATGCCCGCGTGGGATGTAAATAATAACAGGTGGGACAAAATATTTTTATTTTATGACCGCGCGGCGGTACAGGAGCGTTGTGCTTTTCCGTCCCCCCGCCCCGCCGGCGCCGTTTCATTTCTTTTAATTCATCACGAAGAGTTTTATCCGCAGGTAGTCGCTTACCTAAGAGGCTCTCCTGTTCTTAACTCCGCGCAGCCTCGACTTTGATCTCCCTATTTGCACGCCTTTGAGGGGGAAAATATGTTTGAGCTCGACTTGGCCTCTTACGTCCCATTTTCAGCAGCTTTTACATCACCCCCCTTCACTTTCATTGAAACAAGGGCTCTTAAGCAGCTAAATAATTTCAGGAAATGGGACTCCGGTTTCTAGGTCACTTAGGCATTTCCTACCTAAAATAATGCGTTCTCTAAGGCTTGTCACAGCTCTCTTATAATTATCTCCGCTCAGCAAGAAACAGTGGGTCTCTTAGGTTTTGCCTTCCTTCCTTAAACTTGAATTATTTCTCTCTCCTGTAGTAGATCTCTTGCAATACGATGTCCCTGCTGGGCAGAAGCTGAAGATCTATCACTGCTAATGAAGGAGCGCCAGGCGACCTGAGAGCTGCGGCGCCGAGATCCCGAGGCTGCTTTGTCGAGGGTCTCTTTGCTCAAAGTGCCAGAAACGTTTCCTGCCTGGCGATCTCTGCTTGGAGCCTCTTTTTCTTCCGTCTCCGAGGGTTTTGGTTCAGTGAAAGAGGAAAGAAAAACGTTTTGTTGGAGGTTGTGGGGAAGGTTTGTGCCGTCGGTGCTTTGGTTGCGGGTGGGTACGGGCGTGCTGCTGCCTCGGGTCGCTCTAGGTGAGAGTTTTCTTCTGATCTCGGAGGTGGGAATGAAGTGGAGGCTTGTCTGACCTCGCTGGAGAGTTCTCAGGGACTTCTGCTTTGTTCCTCGCGTTTCGGAGGAGGTCCTGGAGCAACCAGGTGACGGTAAGCCCTGCCCAGGGCCTTGCTGCTTGGTGCTATTTCATGGGAGCACCTATCAAATAGTTTACCGAGGCGCTGCCGGTGGGTCCTGCGCCGTCTGCTGTCAGTGTCCTGCGGTTTGCTCTCGCTCGTGTCTTTGGCCATCCCGTAGAGTCCCTCTTTCCTCCAGAAACTCAGAGTGGAAGCACAACGTTGGCGCGTGAGTAACTGGACGATGCTTTCAAGATGGTCTTTCTCCATCTTTCTTGCCTGGGAAAGCTGCCGACCCATTGGTTCGTGTTGGATTTTGTCTCACGTTCATCAAAGGCTTCGAAACCCTTTGGACAGATGCCTTTTTGTATTCGAAATCTGATACTTGGCACCGAACTAGAGAAACCTTGTCGGTGTCGACGCGGGTTTTGCCAAGCGACGGCTGCTTCGGTGGTGCTTGGCAAGGAGCGCTTCAAGCAGGTATTTGAAGAGCAGCAGCTACTTCTCGTTCAGGAGGCCTCCTGGGAAAGGAGGAGCCAGGAGGATGCGTGCTCCTAGATGAAATCTGACCTCCTGGCACCTGGAAAACACCGAATTCGAAGTGCTCACAAGGCATCTGCATGCAGGTGTGCCCTCCGCTCGACGTTAGAGAGCAGAAAAACCTCCTGTAGGTGGTTCCAGACCCCTCAAGCTTCTCGCGGTCCGTCTCGTTTGCTTTTTCACCACGGTGTTCTGCGCAGATTAAAAAAAAAAACCAACCTACTAGTATCCTTCCCTTTGTGATGACACGAGGCTTTCTCCGACACCTTGCTCCCAAGTCAGCGGCCGGGCCAGATCTGATCTGGAGGCCGGCCAGTGCGAGGAGGCTCTTGGACAACGGAGTTTCTCTAATGATTTTTTCTCCTGCCAGAACCTGATGGCGTAGGCCACCTTAACAAATGACACTTTTTGTCGTGGTAACGGTCAACTTGTTCGTGTTTGTGAGGGTTATGGATGGTCTGAGCTGGGAGGACTGGTGGAAGCTGTGCTGGGAAAAGCCTCCTGGCTGGCTGAGCTCTCAGCCGAGGGCGTTTGTTGCTCTAAAAAAAACTTTTCTGGTCTCGGTGAAGCCTCTCATGCGTGGTTTGGGGGCCCGTGTTATTCCTTTCGCCGGAGTTTATTTTACGTTTGACAGGACGCCGACAATGCTTCCCTATCCCGTCGCTCGGAGGAGGGGAGCGACTCTTGTTGCCGACTCTCGTCTCGATGGGAGCTTTGACCCTTTTTTCCCCAAAGCACGTGGAAAATGCTCTTCGCAGCCGGGCTTTTCGTTTGCTCCTGCGTGAGCTGAGGAATCGCTTTACGCCTGGTAGGAAAGGTCGCTCTTCTAATAAGGTGAAGCTCCACAGCTTGTTTTAAGACACTTGCAGGGGTGAAGCGCGTCTTCGATGCTACCGAGGAGACAGAATCGTCGAGCGTTAGGGGTTGGCCCAACTCTTTGGGGACAGGGGTTCCTCTACAAGCTTGAGAGCGGCACTGAACACCCCGAAAGGTACAGTCAGACGGGAAGGGGTCGGGCTTTTTCTTCCACCCCGCGCCGCAGGTCGACTGGCGGCGGCTCGTTAAATACTGTACGTCTGTCGGAGATTTACTCTGAGCGAGCTCCTTGCCAATATTCCAGTTTATACAGTTGGGTTTGCTTTATCGAGCTTAGAAAGCGCGAGGGCGTTACGCCTCCGAAGCGGGTTTTACAGCGGCGGCTCTTGGCCTTCTTCCCCAGATGACGATTTGAAGCTCTCTTGGAGCTTTCGGGTTACAAAGCAAACGTTCTCACTCCTTCCCTCACACCCAAAAATAACTTTCAAGTCAAAGCCTGGGACTAAGAGCAGCCTTGTGTGTTTTTACTCACGTCGGTGGTGGTCTCTCCCTGCATGACTTCACATCTTTCGTGAGGGATTTGGGTGTAGAATAGCTGGTGAGAAACGGTCAAAACGGAGATCTGGGCACCCAAAGGTGTGGACCAAGCTCTGTTCTTAAGTCCCTGCGGGCGCTTCATTTAATTTGAGAGTCGTCAGTCAGAAATTAGGTGCCGAGTGGACTTTACGAAGCATCTGAAAACAGGTTGGGCACCTGGTTCCTCTCTCTCGTAGAGTTAACCCTGCGACAAGGCAGCCTAAATGTTAAAGCGGCTTCTTTTCTTCATTTTTTATTATTTTTTTGAAGGAAGAGCTTGACCTACTCGTTTGTACCTCGCTTCGTGATGGATTGTGGTGAAGACGCCGCGGGGCTGTATGTGAACGCAGGGTGGGGAACCCCAGCCCTGAACCCCGGCCAAGCTCGGTGGAAGGACTGGGTTCCCCTTTTTCAGGGTGCTGCTGCCTCCGTGCCTCCTCTTCCGAATATTCATTCCGATGGTCAGGAAGCTCGAGGTAGAGAACTGTTCATGACTGCGCTTAGAAAAATAATAAAGAGCCTTTCCTGGAACGGTCTCAAAGCAACATGTTTCCTTCCTTGCATTTTAGAGGGAAATCTCTTTACTATTTTTGCGAGCTCGGGGCAGTGCCTTGTACTTCCTTCTCTCTTGGCTAACGGAGCAGAAATGGCCGTCTTGGCCGGATTTTTTTATTTATTTTTTTTCCCTTTCCCTCTTACTTAACCAAAAAAAGCCGTTTGGGTTTTGATTGCAACCAACCTCGCTCCCAAGTTCCAGCTCCCGGCGGCGATTACGGATTCCTTCTCGAGTCGGCCCCGCGATCTCGTATATTCTCTGCGGCGCCGCTTCTGTGCAGCCATCTACAATAATCTCGTTTATTGTGGGGTTTTATCTCTCCTGCCCAGTGGCAGCGGTTCTGCCTGTCCTTGGGGCTCGCTCGAGTGTCTCGAGCGCTATTTGTGTTTGAATGGGCTTGTTTGTGTCGCGGGCTCCGCTTGTTAACGCTCTTGGCAAGGCTCCCGGGTCTCCACAAAGTTACCCAAATTGATCTGGGATGGCCTCGCGACTCATTAGTCTCCGAGAATTAATCCCACGTAGCTCGGTCTCATTTAAAAAAAAAAAAAAAAAGTTAACTCCTAGCTCTGTTTTACCTTTTGCATTGAGAGTAGCAGGGGGAGCGCGACGACTCGGTTGAGGAGAAAAAGGAACTTCTGCTGGAGGTGTGGCAGCACCCAGGTGATGAAGCCTTCTGTGGGAAGACTTCTTTCTCTCTTTATTTTATTTTTTTCCTATGGAGAAAAATAGGGATTGTGACAAGCACACCGTTTCTGATCCGCTTCTGCCTTTGCTCCTGCCATCAGCTAAGTCCTGTAATTTTCCTGCAAAAGTCTCCCTGGATCCTCCACCCTTCTGGAAAGGTCTTTGCCCTCTTTTGGAGCCTGGAATGGCTGCAAACAGCTTTTTTTCTATCGCTCATTGGTAGAAAGACGTCTCACCTTTCGCTGCGCAGGGACTTGGACGTGTTCCTGCATGCCCGAGGCTGCTGTCCTCGAAGGGTTTTCCCTCTGGCGGCCAAGGGTGCTTTTTCATTTTGGGGTGTAAAACAGTGGCCACCTCGGTGCCAGGGTGTCCTGCAGGACGCACTGAACCCTCTGGGCATGTTTTTTTTTTCGCTTGGAGGTGGCATCGCCCGTCCTGGATGAGCTCCCTCATCCCTGAGCCCCTGGTAAGAGCTTTTTCGGGGCACTGATCCTGACCCTGAGACACCAGCGGGGTTATCCCGAGTGATTTATCTGCTCGTCGCTGCCGTAACTCTTGGCAGGCTTCTAAAACCGGTGCCGAAATTCCCTAAATTCTCCCTCCAAGCTCCAAGTGATTGTTTTTGTACTTTCAGAGGCTGCAAATCTGAGCGGTAAGAGCACGACGGGAGGCTGAGAAATCACCGCAGATAAACTCGCGCGCAGGCGGGATCTCGAGCGCCGGGAGACTCGATCGTACCTGCAGGCGTCCGTCCGTCCGTCTCTTGGAAGCCAACAGCCCTTTTATTCCTGCCCCTCGCCTTTCCCTGACAATCTTAACTTACAGTCAGTTCCCTGGGTACGTCCTTTCTCTCAGCGTCCCCATCTCGTTGCAGATTTTCCTCCTCCTCACTCATTTTGCAACTCATTCTTCACTCGGGCCTTCCCGGGCGAGTAAATCTCAGCGGAGGGAGGCTCCTGTCAGCGGAGCGGGTGGTTCGCTTTTTGTGTTCCCTTCCCGCACGAAGCCTATTTTTAGGAGGGTCGCTCTGCAGCTCTTTCGGTTTCATTGCATAGTTGGTGCATTCCCCCTGAGCTTTCATTTTGTGGTCGGATTAATGTGAAGTTTACTCTTCTGATTTATGGGAGGAAACCAGAAATGTGCTTGTACTGGTCTCTACCAGCCAGCGCCTTCGTGCCACAGGAGGGGACCTGTGCCAGCAGACCCCGTTTTTATTTTTTTTGCGTACACCCGAGCGTTGGTCGGGATCTGAAATATTCCAGCTCGTCTTGCCAGGCACAGATGCGAGAGCATCT
>NW_009732632.1:3290-13216 GCF_000703405.1 Apaloderma vittatum | reverse complement strand
GACCACAATAGAGCCTTATTTTTAGAGCATTTTTCATACCAACTCTATCCCCCAATGTCCAGCAGAGTTAACGACCCGGGTGTTTCTTTCCTCTTAACGCTGAGCTTGAAATAAAAGGTTTGGTTTTTCTTTCTTTTTTTTTTTTTTTTTTTTACAATGGAGATTTGAAAAACAAATTCCAGTTGGTGGGAGCTGGGAGGATCCAAGCGTTGGGCGCAGGAGCTGTCGGAGGGGCTGGCGGTGGGTGCTCGTGGGTCCCGGCGGGAGATTTGCAAACCTAAACTGGCGCGTCCGAAAGGATCCGTAAACGTGTGTCCTGCTTCTCGCCGCCTCTTCCTAAACTGTTTCCAAATTGAAGTTGGTTTGTTGCTTTTTTTTTCAAATGGGTTCCGTGAGGTGCCAACATGCAACCCCGGGGGAAATCCCTTTCGGGTAGACTGGTCTTTCATTGCTGCTGTTGATGCATGTAATATGTCTTAATTCCTTTTAAGGGAGTGAAAATATTACCCCTAGGTGTCTGTCTAGACGAGGATAACTGGCTTAGTTTGTTCTTAATGGGTTAGTTAACGTGCTTTGGGACCACTTGGGTTTATGGACTGGTACACCAGTGGGGAAAGCAACATATGGGCTGACTTTAATATCTTCAGGAAGAATTAAACTTTGAAATAAGTGGAAATGGGGCTGGTTGAGGTAAGCAAAACCCAATTTATCCCCTGGCCGGTGTCTCAGTCAAATTGTTCTTCGGCAGTAGAGGCTCCTGTGGGCAGCTCAGCTCGTTTGGTTGGGAAAAGGAGGAGGTTTAGCTGGATACCTGCAGCCCCGGTTAGGTGGGTAAAATACATATTTTAAACATCGTCCTGTCTCTTTATGAACCTGGACGTGACTTTTAAGTTCTTTTAGAGCACCTCTTCAAAGCCTGGAGATCTCCCACTGCCCATTTCGGGGCGAATTGCCACTTTCTTCACTGCTGAGAGCGAGCTCTTGTACCCAGGGTCTGCCCGTGATCGATGTTTTGTTGATGAGCCTCCGTGGTTCTACAGGGATTTTTGTATGGGTTGAGTTCTGCAGGTGTTTGTTTGCTATTTTGATTTGTTTGAGGGACTTCCTTCTTTTTTTTCTTTCTTTTTTTAATTCTCTCAACCCTTCACAAGTAATTCTTCCAGCAAGTTTCGGGGGGGTCTGCTGGCTGAATTATTTACTGAGCGATCTGCAGCTCGCTCAGCGTATTGCACGCAAAATTGAGGGGACGCCTGCACCACCAGGTTCGCGCTCTCGACTCAAATTTTCCAAAGCCTCCAAGTAAAGGACGTTGTCTCCGATTCTTTCTTCATCGCCCCAGATCGCGGCCCGAGGCGGCGACGGATCTGGGAGCGGGACTGGGCTGAACGGTTGCTCTGAGGCTCTGCCTCGTTTGCAGAATGACCAAACCGTTTGGGTTTTGAACCTCAAAGATCCTCTCGTTCCAACCCTGCTGCCACGCGCCTCCTGCGTGGGCTCGCTGGCATCCCCTCTGCACCAACAACCCCTCTGCCTGATATTTCTCCTTTCTCTCCGCGCCGAAAGTAGGAAGAGATGATGTTCCCGACAAAGGGAGAGCGAGATTAACCTTGGGAAAAAGCCGTCGTCGCGCGGAGGACGCCGCTGGCCTGGCTTTGCCAAACGATCCCGCGGTCGCGTCGGCGAGGACTTTGAGCTGCGACTGAAGGTGGAGGAGAAGATCCGCGACAGGGTGAACGCGCTCTGGGAGGCAAAGCTCGTATTTATTCTGTTCTGGTTGGTTTTTTTTCCACACGTGCTCCAGAGCAGCGCTCTTGACGAGCAAGTCTCTGGAAAATTTTTACGGTTAAATACCCCGCGCAGACTCCGAGGGGTGCCTGATTATCAGCATAACACACACTCGAGACCGCTGCGAAGCATGGCTTGGGGTTTACTTCTTTTTTTTTTATACCCAGGCAGCCTGTAGCTTATTTGCATCGGTTAATAAGGCGAGAGGGAGAGAGAAAAAACCCACTCAGGCACGGGGAGCGCTGCCTGTTTCGGTTGAAAATATCTTTTCGGTTTGCCGTGAGACGGCAGCTGCTCGCCGGCGCTGCGCTGACAGAACTTTGAGGCACGCTTCGGTAATCTGTCTGCATTTCTTCGCTTCCCCTTGCTGTTTCCAACATGCTCAAAATCATCAAAACGGTGAAATACTGTCCCACGGCTGCAGGAAGAGGAATGAGAATGTGTTCCCGGTATCCAATCATCTGCTTATTCTGCCTGTTCTTAAGAACAGAATTTATTGAAGCAATTTATCCTGCCTAAATGTGATATAAATCTGAGCACATGTATGTACATACCGGTCGTATTCTGGAGCGAACGAGCAGCTAAATCTTTCTTTAAAGAATGAGTGAATCCTCCTGACGCTTCGCAAGATCAAGTAAACTGAGGTTTTCGCAGCGTGTTGGCCCCGATTTTTTAGGGTTTTTTTCTTTTCGAATAGAGCTGCTTGTTATGCTATCGGAGTAGCTGGCAGGCAGCCCGAAATGCCATCGGGTTTGTGTTTTGTTTTTCCTGCAACGAGCAGCTAAATCTTTCTTTAAAGAATGAGTGAATCCTCCTGACGCTTCGCAAGATCAAGTAAACTGAGGTTTTCGCAGCGTGTTGGCCCCGATTTTTTAGGGTTTTTTTCTTTTCGAATAGAGCTGCTTGTTATGCTATCGGAGTAGCTGGCAGGCAGCCCGAAATGCCATCGGGTTTGTGTTTTGTTTTTCCTGCTTCTCCATTTCGCTTAGCGGTGTCGAAGCCCCGGGAGTGACAGCTGATGCTTTTCTTTAATTTCTCAGATAGCTTTGACGCGCGTCGGAAGCATAAATACGAGAGAGAGAGGGAGACCCCGAAGTTCTTGGTATGGGCGAAGGCAGGAGGCGGCTCTACGTGCCAGCGGCGAGGCCGCATCTCTGCCCTACGTTAATTAAAAAAATAAAAAGCGTAGGCTCGGCCGCCCGGTGTCTCCCACCGTCGTAATTACGCCGCGTGTTTAACGGTAGGACTCGTTTGTGGCTGGAATAAAGGCATCTCTGAGTTTCAACCTAGGAAGGTGATTTAAAACAGTTTCTTGAGCCTGACTTGGGCAACGAGGGGCGTCACGGCCGCCCTTTTAACTTTGCCGCTCTCTTAACCGCGGCTCAGCTCGGAGATCGCAGATTGTGGGACCGGACGAGCAGAGGACTTTTGATTTATTTTTTTTAATTTATTTTTTTTTGCAATTAGCTTGAGAACAAACTGTAAAAGCTGGCGCTTTGTAGAGCGGTCCGCCCGCGCACCTGACGGCCGTTCCGACACGAACCCTCGCTTTGAGGAATCGCTCGCGTGCCCACAAAGCGAAGGTGCCCCACGTGAGCGATTCGTCAAAGCTCTTCGCAAACCGTTGACGAAACAGGGAGGAAGAAACCTGGAGCTCGTGACTCTCGCTGCTGCCTCCAACCTGGCGTGCAGCTCCTTCGGCCGTGCTGAGCGCTGCGAGATGGATCTTCGTCTCTGCCTTGCCCGTAAGATGGTCTGACTGTTGGGAGAGGAGGTAAAACAAAGGCCAGGCTGCCCGAGGCAACAGTTTCTGACTTTTATTTGCTCCTTATCCTGATACCATAGTGTTGCCTGATCTAGTTGAGAGGCCTCCCTGCCCAGGACAGGGAGGTTGATTAAATGATCTCTGAGGTCCCTTCCAGCCTAGGCCAGTCTAGGATTCTTCCCGGCCACCACCCTGCTGGTAAAATCACTCTAGCAATCCTGGAGTTGATGTTTCCTTTGTTTCTGGACTGATTTCTCTCGTTATTTTCTTCCAGAAAGAGTAATTAGGCTGCTTTCTGCTAGGAGAGGGTGATGAAGCACTAAAGCCCTGTCTCTTGACTCTCTCAGAGCTTTCCACGCAGCAAACTGGAAGGTTTGGGCGCGATTTCGGACCTCTAGTGCGGGCAATGCAAAATTTGATCGGTTTTTGTCCTTCTCTTCGATGCGAGTGGGTGGTTTGGTGTTAGAGGAAGTTTTGACCTCTTCATCCCTCCTTGCTAGGGGCTGCTTTCACGTGTTAGAACTTCCCTGAGGGAAGCCTGGGCTTCTCTGTGTCTTCAGAGCAGATTGTGGCTTGAATGTCCACTGTTAGGATGCGGTAGATGAGTCAACTGCTTCGGGGCTTGAAGGAAATTCCTCTTGGAGGAGGATCGATCGGTTGCGGATGGAGGCGAGATCCCCGTTTGTTGAGCGAGCGACGGCAACGAAGTCGATATTTTAGTTTCTTGAGCTCCCGTTCTGGAGCTTTGGTGGAAGTTCAGAAGGCTGGCACGAAGCCTTGTGTATCTTTTGAACCTGTCCTCACTCAAACTCATCGTCCTGTCACCTCCAGGCCGGTTTTTCAACGGCGTTTGACCTTCTGGTGACAGCACAGAGCTCCTGCCACCGCACCCACAAGCCCTGCGACGCTTCTGGGGGGGATCTGCCGTGGTGGGCGGACGTTCTTGGCCCTTTATCGCCTTGACGATTACGTTTGTCCTGCGCTCACGGAGTGTTTTGGCCGCTCGCCCGTTCCGTTCGCCTTTCTCATGTAGCTCCTAAAAAAATTCTCCCCGCCCTCTCGCTGCCTGCGTGCAGGTATTGTGGGTTAGCAATGCAAAAAAAAATAAAAAAATATAAAAAGCTCCCGAAAAGAGCCCGCTCCTTCGTCAAGCGCTTTTTTGGCCGCGTTGGGCTTTCGTTTCCGCTCTTGGCTGGAGCGAGCTGCCGCACGGCGCCGTAGCCAAGCGCCCGACTTGGAGGAATTGATGCTGGAAGCGACGCGCCCAGCCAGAACGTGTTCGCGCAGTCAACCCCCCGAAGAGACAGCATTTGCTTTATTATGGCTTTTTAAAACCCTGCTATAAAAATAGCAGTGGGTGGAGGCAACCATTATTTCTCGATTTTTGAGGTGGTGGGGGTTACTTTATTTACTCTTATTTTTTATTAATAAGAAGAGCTCCACTCGTACTGTAATAGGACTGAGTGTTTTGTTATCCTTGGCTATAATCCGTGATAAACTACCCCTGCCATCAGCCTTGTAGTTTACCCACTAGGGAGCCAGATTATTGCCTTGTAAAACGGAGCACCACTCCTATAATCCCTTAATTAATTAAATGACAAATTTTAGTTCTCTCCCATTGAAAATATAACTTGTACATAGAGAGGCCTTGGATTTATTAGATCGCTTCTCGCTTGCACCGTTGGGTTTTTCTGTGTGTGGTTTGGTTTGGTTTTTTTGGGTTTTTTTTCCCCTATAATTGTCACTGTTTGCTCATGTTGGTGTTTTCTACCAAGGGAGGGTGAAGCAGGCTGCGCCCTTCCTCGCCACCCTCCGCCTGGGCACCCTTTCCTAGGTCCTTCGCGTCGTCCCCAGGCTTGGAGATGGTGACACCGAGAGGCGGAAAGTCCCTTGACCCTCTGCGGAGATCTCGGCGAGCCCAGGCGTGGAAAACTCCGACTCCTTTCCTCCCCGCTGGCCCCGCGCCGTCTCACTTCACGGTTCCCAACGAGCCGCGTTCCGCCGCTCCTTCCCCGTGAAAAATGGACCGGGCCCTCCCAAGTCTTATTTAAACTTGGGTTGGATTAATTTCTCTTCCTTGATTACGTCTAGGCCACCGAGAGATCCTCCTTCCCCGCGAGCTCTTGATTAATCACGGCCCTGCAAAGGGCAGCTTCAGCTCTTGATATTTTGAATGTTATTATTTAATTTTTTTTTAGCTTATTTAACAATTTCCTCTCCTCTCTCCTCAGCTTCGACTCGAGCCGCATGAAATATGGGAGACGACAGGCCGTTTGTGTGCAATGCCCCCGGCTGCGGACAGGTACGTTTACAGGATACTTTATTGTGAATGTGTCGCTGTGAATCAAAGTGGCTGTTTTATCACTGAGGCAAAGAGTTTAAAGCCGGTGTTTTACGTGATCACTGGAGGTAATCAGATCAGAGGATTTGCAGTGTGTAAATCCAGGTTATGAGCAAGCGCGGGCGCTCCGAAGTAATGAAACCCGCCTTCGCTTCGTGGCCGATTGCTATTCCGCTGGTGTTTTCCGCCAGGCCCACGCGGCGAAAGGAAGAAAAAACGTTCCCCGATAACGTTGCTCATCTTCTCTCAAGGCTCTTTAACCCAAAGGACAGATTATTCGTCTGCCCTCGTCTATTCTGTTAAAGCAGCTGAGAATGTGACACTTGATGGATCGTGTTACATGAACCCCCCGATCTATTTTTGGGCTCGGGGGAAAAGAAAAAAAAAAAGAAATAGACCCATTGTGAATTTTTCCGCTGCGGGACAGCGGGCTGGAGTCGGTCGCCGCTTGGCAAAACTTTTGCTGGTTTGCCTAGAGTGAGGGATTATTCCTTGGGGTGAGGTGTGACCCCTTTTTTTTTCATCCTACGACCTCCCTCGCCCGCGTTTTGTGGTAAAATCGTGTGATTCTGTGAAAACCAACGCTTGCCCGAAGCCGAGCCGAGAGTCCCTCCAGTGCTGAGGTCGCTTTAATGGGAGCTTTTAGAAACTGGACTTCCCGGGGGCAACTGGATTTGGCTTTTCGGAAGCGTTCGAACCTCGAAACGCGAAGGAGAAGCTGGTGGGGAATTGTGGCTTTTAATTAGGTATTAAGCGACGCACATGCACGTCGTTTTCCCGGCGGCAGCTCCTGGATGTCGAGTTGCCAAATTATTCCAACTGTGACGCGTTTGGGAGCTCTAACCGGTCCCAGGGTAACTCCCCTCGCCGTCGCATCCCCCCACCCCTGCAATTCTTCAGCGTATTTAATCTCTTAATGACTCTTACGGGGCTCTCAATTGAAATTAAAAGATAATTCCGCGTCCCCAGGGCACGTCCTCCGAGACCGCGTGTGAGTTCTGTGACGCGTTTATTTTCATAGCCCAGAAAAAGGTCCAAAAAAAGAAAAAAATCTCATCTGGTAGCTCTTGGGAACTGGGGCTTTTAAAAAAGACACAGTGAGGACTTCTCTGCTTTTTGGTTGTTCCAGCATTAGTCTCATCTGAAGCAGTTTGTATCCACTTGCAGGTGATATTCCTTTTTTTTTTTCTTTTTTTTTTGGTGGGCTGCTTTTTGTCTCAAACTTCTTTGCCTGTGAAATTGCGCAAGTCATTTATAAAATGTATTAGCTGCGTTTGAGCGCTTAATGATGTGAGGACTTCAATCCTACAACCTTAAAATCGGATTCAAACAAGCAATTAAGGCAAACAACAATGTATTTAAATTTAATCTCCCACAATCTCCCACAAATGACATATAAAGGTGGTTGCTTCCTCCTTTCGCTGTTCCAGACTGCTGCTTATGGGTAATTCTGACAATTCTTCATGTTAATATTGAAATGTTAGAATCCGGGTAATTCATACCGCTGTGATTCATTGTGATCTAACCTGACCTCGTGCACGGTTTCCTAGAACGTCCTTCAATACCTGTTCGAACCGGAGCGTGGATTAAATAATGATGATCTGAGCTTGATTTAAAATATTTCCGCTGATGGAAAATTCACCGCAGCCCTTGGTTAAGTTGTTCTAATGGTTAATTGCTCTCGCCGGTAAGGAAAAATGATGCCTTATTTCCAGTCGAAACCTGTTCAGCCGCAGCTTCCAGGCTGTGGATCTTGTTAATTTTGGTTTGTTCGACAGAAGATCCTTCTTCTCCCATTCCTGTAGGTGTTTACTGACTGATTGAGTCACCCCTTAATAGCGGACTGAAAAAATACGCGGAGCGCCGCGCCTCTCCTTGTAAGTCCTCGTGTCTTGTGGGGATTTTTTTTTCCCCTTTGTTCCGTACATCAGCTTCGCTTTGAAGGTTTTTAAGAGCCTTCGCCACCCCGGCTCGCCGCTAACGCGCGGTGGTACCCAGGAGCTGACCGGACCGTCGCCTAAAATTAATGTCGGGCGAGTGGAGTCGAACTGAATCGTCGCGCCGAGCTGCACGGGGTCGCACAGTTGAATATTAAAAATAAACCCGAATTGGAAGTTGGGAGGGGGCCGGCAGCTGCCACACGTTAGCTTTTTGGCGCTAAACCCTGACCCTCAACGAGCCGCCATGGATCGTCCCATCGGAAATGGCTTCTTGAGGTGGACTCGCGTTCAAGCGGAGCCTTAATAAGGTTCATTCCCTCTTTCCGAAAGATCTTGGTCTTTAAATGAAGGGGGCGTCAGCTCTTTTTTTGCAGGAAGAGCCGTCCGCCCTTGGCACAGGCTGCCCAGGGCGGGGTTGGAGTCCCCATCCCTGGAGATGTTTAAAGGTCATTGAGGTGTTGGGTTGGGGGAGATGGTTTAGGGGGAGCTTTGCAGAGCAGGGCTCGTGGTTGGACTTGATCCAACCTGAATGATTCGATGATTCTCTGCAGGATCTGCTGCAGAAACATCCTGACCTTCTTGCAGGTGCCCGGTGCCTGTGGCTACCGTCCAGGTCTGTAGGAGCCAGAGTTTTGAGCTCTCTGGGAGGTAATTTGATTTCTTTTCTCCACCCAGACGCACGAATGCACACCCAAGCGGAGCTGAGGTGTTGCTTGCAGCATGGGAAGCTTTTCCCCAGCTCAAAACCAAGCCAGGCTGTGGCTGATGCTGGAGAGGGAGCGTTTCCTTGCAGGATTCAGCCTTATTTTTCTGATTCTCTAAGACCTTTGGGTGCATTTTGCTCAGGAAAAAAAACACCTTTGAATGAGAGGGCGTCGGAGCTTCTGGGCTTATCAGGAGGGTCAATGTTTTTGGGATGGCCCCAGGGTCCTTTCGCTGCCGTGGCTCTAGCGTCTCCGCTCCGTTCTCTCATTTCGAAACCTTTGATCCCGTGCCCCATCCAGTGACGTGGGTTTATTCCTGCTCTTTTTGGGAATTCCGCTGTTCAAGGGGCTTGGTGAGCTGCTCCAACTTTGCTCCTGAGGAAATTGGGATGGGCTTCTGGATCTATCACCTGGGGGAGCAGAACGAATTGCCCCGTCCTTTTTCCCACTCCTAAAATTAGCGCGACTCGCAGGAGGAGGAGAAGCCAAATTCATTTGGAGTTTGCCAGGGGTGATTTTTCCCCTTTAAAGGGAAAAAAAGGAATTATTTTACTTCCCGGTGTAATTTCTTTGAACCCTTAGCTGCTCCTTTCCATGTATAGCTGATCCCAGCCCCGTTTTTTCTGCTCTGTGCCCTTTTTTACTCCTTTTTGACAAGAGAGCAAGGCTGACTTTTCAGGGAAGCCAGGAAGGGGGAAGAGGGAACGGCCACCAAAAATAGACGAGCGGATCTTGCCGTGCCCCTCGTATCTCGTGGGCTCTCAGTGGGTACGTAAACATGTTTTTGGTTGCTAGGTCTTTACCGGTTGTTATTTTTGGATTCTCGACGCGATCGCTCCCCAACAGCGAGTCGGCGGCGAGGCAGCTGCCTTCTAAACGTGCTTTTCCAAAAGATTCTCCTCAACGTCGTCCATCTGCTCTCGTCTCGGACAGGTGACACGTTTCTCTTGTCTGAAGGCGAGGAGGGGGGTAGAGGCAAGGCCCGGCCTCCGAAATATCTGTCGAAGACGTCGAGCGGTGCCTCGAGTCAGGCTGTCAGTCGCTCTTAAAAATCTTCTAATCCCGTTGAAAACACGCGGAGGGCACTGAAAGGCAGCCGGGGCGCGAGCTGCGAACTTCGGCGAACCCTTGGGGTTGCGAGGGATTAACGAAGCCTGGCTCTGGCTCATTAGCGCGAGGTAATTAAGACTTTGGCCGTCCTGCCTAAGGCAGGTGTGGAAGGAAGGCGGCGGCTCGGGGACGTCCCCGTCTGGTGCTGCTTCGTTACGGGCTCGACCATCTTGGAGGTCTTATCCAAGGGAAGCGTCTTGATTAATCACAGAATTATGGAGGCTGGAAAAGACCTTTGAGATCATCAAGTCCCAACTGTTTGATCCCCTCTCATTGCCCAA
>NW_009732632.1:1802-3262 GCF_000703405.1 Apaloderma vittatum | reverse complement strand
CCCCAGCCCCTGCCTCCCCACTCCAGGCCGTTTCACTTTTTATACGTGACGCAAATCATCGCTCGGCTCCTCATTCCAGCGCTACAGTTACACAGGCCATTGCCTCGAACAATCGTTTGCCTTTTCAAAACCCGCCCTTAATTTTACCCATTTATTCCCCTTAAAACCGGCGCCGCCGAGGTGGACGCTCGCGCGGCGTCCGAGAAAAAAAAAAAAAAGCCGAGCCCAGAACTTTTCACGAGGCCGGAAAATGATTTTTCTTCTTTGTGGTTTATTGTATCCTCTTATCTTGTCATATAATAGAAATAATGTTTATGGCATCGAGGCCTCAGCATCACTTGGCATTTAACCAACCTCAAAAGCAGTTTATTGCTTTGTATACTCTGCCGCCATGACCATTATCCCTTAAATCTCTATTGCTTTGTAATATACGAGGCAACAAATGGCTTCTGCGATTGGTTAAATGTGGAACCGAAGCTAAGGTGTGTTTTGGAGCTTGTATAATCCAAACGAATATAGATTATTCACTTTATACGAGTCCTGGCGTAGAGAAGAGGGAGGGCATAAATAAATAAATAAATAAACTGCCCTCTTGTTTTCCCGGGAAGCGGCGAGCTCGCCTCGGCACGGTGCAAACTTGGAGGAGGCCGATGAAGGCTTGGCCGTCGTGGGATTTCCACTCCGGGGTGGAATTTCTGTCCTGAAAGGGTTGGCGGGTGTTGGAAGAGGCTGCCCCGGGGCGGGCGTTGAGTCACCAGCCCTGGAGGAGTTTAAGAGAAGGGGAGATGTCGCGTTGACGGACGCGGTTTAGCGGTGTTGGTAGGGCTGGGGAAAGGTTGGCCTCGATGATTTTGAAGGTCTCTTCCAGCCAAAACTCTTCTATGATTGTCCTGGTTTGAGCTAAAAAAACCCAATTCTCTTTTAGTGATTTTTTTTAACTTTCTAGTTCGGTCTGTTCAGAGATTTCAGAGATCTCAGAGGGTTTTTCCAGCCTCAATAATTCTGTGATTCCACCAGGACGAGGAACGAGTCCAGTCCCTGTCTCCATAGGTCAAAAATCCTCAGTGGAAGCAGATCCTTCAAGACGAGCAGTTTGGAGCAGAGCAGTGAAGCGAGTAGAGGGTTCGAAAGTGCCCATGCGCGTTCGCTTTCCGGCTTTCTTTTGCCATAATTTCAAAGGTTGGCTTGGTTACCTTCCTCCTTTCCTTCCAGTTACGGGCTAAAGCAAAAGGTACAAAAATATTCCCCGTCTTAAAGCTGCCAGGAGCCACCTTGACTCACGGGAGAAGGGGAGCTGCCAGCTCCGGCCGGGGCACCGACGCGTTCGGTTTGAGTATGAGCCCATAGAGAAATTAAAAAAAAAAATACTTGTGCGTCGATTTAACGGCCGAGACTTCGCTCCTTGAAGGGAAGCCGGACAAACTGCCGGAGAAATTCGGAGAGCTCGAATCGATTCGGTT
>NW_009732632.1:1522-1771 GCF_000703405.1 Apaloderma vittatum | reverse complement strand
AATCTCCCCCCGGCTCCGCTCCCGCTGCCGTTAGAGCAAACGGGACTTGAGGTGGTTGTTATGACGCCCAGTCCTCCAGCAGAAATTGTTCCCGGTGCTGGCGTGGGAACTGAGCGTGACCGGGCTCGGATGCAGGCGCGGGGGGCGATTTTCCGACAGAATTCAGGCTCCTGACGCCGAAAGAATTCAGACTCCTGACACCCACTGGTTTAAGGAGGTAGGAGCCGTCCCAGCTTTGGAAACTCGAGT
>NW_009732632.1:334-1460 GCF_000703405.1 Apaloderma vittatum | reverse complement strand
GCGGGTCTCGCCACCGCCCCTTCCGGGGTTATGCGACACGACGGGCGTCAGGTCTCTGCTCCCGGGACCCGCGACGCTGTGGGGCTGGATACAGTCCCCATCCCCTACAGGGAGCTTCGGGAAGGTGATATGCCCAAAAAAAGGGTCAGTCCCCTCTACCAGCCAAATATTCAAATGAAAAACTGTGGATCTTAACGACGGAGCGAGGATTAAATTCTCCTCCGAGCCGTGTCGTTAGGCTCGGGCACAGACAGCCCGTGTCCGCGCTTAGCGTGTAAAGTCACGTACGTGTCGTGTCCCTGCTGCACCCGAGTGATTTGAGGAGCTGAGCCATAAACTAAGGGTTCCTTTTCTGGTTTTATTTATTTATTTTGAATCGAAGGCGACGGCTCAAGGAACATCCTGGCCGTCCGCTCCCGTTTGCTTCGCGTCTGCAGCTTTTTTTATTATTTGAAGTCGAAATAAAATTGTGCGGAGAAACAGCTCGCTTTTAAAGGGCTCCTATTTTTGCAGGAAGGCAGGTTTCCCCAGTTAATTATTTATTTCAAATTAAAGCCTCTACAGCTGCCGGTACCTGTACGTCGAGCGCGGCGCGGCAGATGCCGCACAAATCTATTTACGGCGCGCGCTGGGCCCGCGTGAAAATAGCGGTTGCCTCTAGTAACTCTTGAGGTTGTTGGCATCCAAAGAAGTGAATTAATTTGAATTGTCGGCGGAGCAAAATGCCATCTCCCACCTCTTGCCCAAGGTATTTTTTTAGCGGAGGGGGGAGGCGAGGGAAAGGGAAAAGCTAATTTTGAATAATAACGAGGCTTCCGAAGGCATCTGAAACCAGGAAACGTTTTGTTTTTTACACTCCTATAACTTAAAAACGGCCAAACCAATTTCAACCAAATTGGATAATAAAAAATATTGCTCCTAGCCTGAGCCCCTGTATGCCAAGTTCCAGTCTAGAATGAATTTTTATGACCAAATTATAAACCCCCTAGAAATGAAGGCTTCGAATGGAAATGTTGACAGACCTTTAACTACAAAAGCGCTATAATAGAACTTTTTTTTTTTCTTTTTTTATAAAATGGCTGGTTTAAAATCTAATTAAGACCTAAATATTATTTAATAGCGGCGT
>NW_009732632.1:0-205 GCF_000703405.1 Apaloderma vittatum | reverse complement strand
CGGCAGGCGCTCTCGCCACATTTCCAAATATTCTAAATAAAAGCCAAAAAGGGACGCGCCGGAGAAGAAACCGACTTTGAAAGCGCCCGGTGGGTCCTTCTTTGCAGGCAAAACATGTTTGCGTCCCCTCTGGCTGATGAGGTGTTTAATTAGGAGTCGTGCTTTTGGAGCAAAAGCAAGAAAAAGCTTTTTTTTTTTTTACATT
>NW_009732631.1:61407-76620 GCF_000703405.1 Apaloderma vittatum | reverse complement strand
CCGTGTTAGAGGCCGGCCCAGCCCTAACACACGACATATACACATATATATTAACCTTCTAACCTTCAGTGCTTTATAATTACTAACATAATTTCTAGATCCCCCTGTTATTTTGACTTTCTAGAAGTCTTTCATTGTGGAGTCTTTCTGGCCACCATATCTTCTCAGTTTTCAAAGAGTTCCTATTACACTTCTTCATAAATCTTGTTTTCAAATCGAATATGATGCACTTGACAAATCTCCAGCTGTTTTGTACATGTCAAAGCAAACAGTACCAAAAAACATGCCAAGCGAATAAGAAGCGTAATAATTACAGAATTAATCTACTTTTAATTTTGATTTGACCTGAAGAGGAACTAATGTGGTAAAGAATTCCATATAAATATTACATGAACCAAATCCACTTAAGACCAAGATATAACACAATGAGATACTAAAACAGAATGAGAGACTGAGTGGCAAACGCCACTGAATATCCATAACAAGAAAAGCAAACAGAGAGAACAAACAAGAATGAATGCTATCAGACAGTGAGATCTTAGCCAGAAAGCACATGAAGAGCTGGAAATGCCTAAAGGCTTCCTGAACAACAAACTCAGAATAGAAACATTCAGAAGAAGCCTATTTTATGTTCTGCTGTTCTTTTTGGTATCATGAATTATGTTCTGCTGTCCGCTGTGCACGCCCTTTCCTTTAACATCATCTACCTTTTCATGATAATGCTTTCTGTGGGATATAATCTATGCTTTTTTTTCTTCTTCTTCTCCAACCCAGTTTTCATCTATTTCAAAATCTTTGCTTCTATGTAAAGGGTGACACTTCTAAAACATTCTCTGAAGTCTCCAGGGCATGCAAAGGAACGGCCGCCCTCAGATCACGGAATTCCCCGCTAACTGATCGAGTCCTGCAGCTCAGTGAGAGTCGCTGTTTCATCTCCTGAAAGGTGGGTATTGCTTTGTGGATATTTCTACTACTTTACACAAACTCAACCTGCAAAATATCTCTTCTTGATAAAAGCAATGTTTTACATTATGATAATAGGGTTAGGTTGAATTCCTGAGTCTTCGGTTCTCAATGGCTTTTTAAAAGCAGTTAGAGTACGTGGGTGTAGATAAGGCACAGACACCTGTTACTTATATCTAACGCTTTGATAGCAGAACCACCATGATCCATATTTCATCCTTAAAGGAAAAAAAAAAACAAAAAACAAAACCCCTCACCTCACCCATGCTATGGTTCAATATTTAATATTCAGCTCTATGCTATTCACAAAAAATTATCCCTTAATTATATGGGGGGAAATATATATATATAGTATCACGTTACAAGACTAAAATTTCTTTTTAAAAATTAGAAAAATTAGATATAATCAGTGTTAGAAATCCTGAAGACTACTGGATTTCTTCATGTAACCCTATCTTTTAACTTTTTAAGAATTTTTCTTCTTTTACATCTAAATTACGTGGTAAGCAATTTTGTGTGATAGCAAAGGAAATGAGGGAACAATATGTAGAAAACTAATGCGAAGAATAACAGTATTTGCATAAATAATATAATTTCTGATATCTACCTTTGAATATACTTTTTAAAGATGGACAGTATGTCTTCATCTCATTAAAAAGGTTGTATACCAGAGAAACCATCTAAGTAAATTTAGTATTTAGGCCAGCTCACTTATTAAAGTCAAACTAGGACCAATAATGACCAACTGGCCTCCAGTTAAACATGTTTATACAAAAAAACAATGTGAAGAATAACAGTGGAGCCTCTACTACAAGAAAGATCTGGACATGCTGGAGCGTGTCCAGAGAAGGGCCACGAGGATGATGAGAGGGCTGGAGCACCTCTCCTATGAAGACAGACTGAGGGAGCTGGGGCTGTTCAGTCTGCAGAAAAGAAGGCTCTGAGGAGACCTTATTGTGGCTTCCAGTATCTCAAGGGGGCTACAAGAAAGCTGGGGAGGGGCTTGTTAGGATGTTGGGCAGTGACAGGACTAGAGGGAATGGATTGAAGCTGGAGATGGATCGGTTCAGATTGGACGTGAGGAAGAAGTTCTTCCCCATGAGGGTGGTGAGACCCTGGCACAGGTTGCCCAGAGAGGGGGTGGAAGCCCCATCCCTGGGAGTTTTTAGGGCCAGGCTGGATGGGGCTCTGGGCAGCCTGATCTAGTGGGGGATGTCCCTGCCCATGGCAGGGGGTTGGAACTAGATGATCGTTAAGGTCCCTTCCAATTCTATGATTCTATGATTCTATTTGCATAAATAATTTAAGTTGTAATACCTAGGTTTGGATATACTTCCTGCAGGAAGGAGAACTCCAAAGCTGCTGAAGTGTGGAGGCACGTTAACCCAGCGAAGAGCTCGCGCAGGAGATAAGAGATGGCCATGGTTATTCCACTTATTTGCTATTGCTCCCTGCGGAGTCAATCAAGTGTGTGAGTGCTGCTCGTCTGCTGCAGAGCAAAGCTGGTTGGTGGAGAGCGGCAGCATCGGACCCCACCAGAGCTGTTTCACCTCTGTGCATCTGCCCACAGCCTTGTACTCAAAAACTGTCCCCGTTAAAATTAAAATCGCTCCCCGCACATGTACCAATCTGTGCATATGTGCCCTCTCACGTGCTCGTCGTCTTTCACATTTCAACGTTCTGCATTTTCTTCAGATTGTCCTTTGCTTGCTTAAACATCATTTATTGAAATCTATCTGAGATCACAGTATAAGAGCTATCCAATTCCACAGAATCATAATTATTGTGGAAGATACAATTATGGTCCTGGCACAGGAATAGAAATGAAGAAAGAGTCTGTTCTCCAGGGAGATCTAGTACACAATTTGAGTTCTAGTGCGAAAACTACTTTTTCAGTGACTCTTCAGGCACTTACTATGTAAATTTATTATTAAATCAGTGTTTATTATTGGTATAAATCTAGTTCTCTACAACTCTGTAAATTGAGTTTTTAAATCAGTATAAAAAGTATGATTTAAATCAGTATAAAAAGTACGATTTCACAGCCAGCAGCTCCTTCTCTTAGGAAGTTTGCAGGCTTCTGAGATTTTACTGTAACACCAGGGATTTTGGAGATTCTGCATTGCAAACTCTCTCATGAAGAAAGGCAGATAGCTCATGTCTTCTCCAAAACAGCTGGAATTTCAATATTACATTGTGAGATTAAGATTAAGATTGCAATATGTTGGGTTTTTTTCTTTGTCAGAAGAATTTATCACCTTTGTGTCTGGAATGGAAAAATGCCAGCCATCATCCAGTGGCAGGTGACAGCTGGAATATTGTTACATCCCTAAAACAATGAGAAGCTGGATGAGCCTATGGAAAATGCATGGACACCAGAGGCTGAGATAGAGGTAGATGAGGACGGTGAGGAAAAGAGATTTAGAGGCTAGAAAAGACAACTCAAATAGTCAGAAAAAATGCAGCTGGCAAAGGATGCATCTTACACATCCATGCAATGGCTGTGTACCCTACGGTGTACTGGCACTGGGCCGAGTGCCTTTTTTATGTATCATAAAGAACACCAAGAATCCTCAGAGGAATCTCCATTCTTAGGATTTTCAGGGTTAGGACAGTAGAAATGTTCTGTATGACAGCTTCGTTCCTCTGGGAGCCGTGCAAAAGGAAAGCAGCAAATTGGCAGGGACAGGAGCTGATGCTGAGCCTACCTGTAAAGCCACAGAAGTTGCATAATGCAAATTAAACTAAAAATCACAATCCCTTTTTTCTGTATCTTGGTGATGATTGTCACTCATCTTGATGAGAACTGTTACGCTCCTCATTGCAAGCTGTTATTGTTTTTTTCCCTGCGCATTTCACGCATGCTGCATGCCAAGTCTTTCGCTGCTGAGCTACTCTGCTAAGGCTCTTCCCCTAATTTTATGTTTTTCTGCGCATTTCATTGTTTCTTCGTTTATGCAGTTGGCTCTAGCCTAGACTCATTCCTTGTTTTGCTATCAACTTGCTTAGTTTTCATTAGCTGCCTTTAAAGCAGAGTAAGATTTTTCAAAATATGGACACTCATATTTCACACTTGATACATAAATACTTGAGGAAAAAAAAAACAACAAATCTGACCTACCCAGGAAGCAGCAGTTAGCTCTATGCTGACCACATCTATTATGTCTACGTTGTTCAAAATGTATGTTTTGATCCAGGGAAAAGGGGAAACAGTTCCTTTCAAGTCTAATTTTGAAACACTACAGAAAATTAGAGGAGAACCAAACTAAGAACTATATTCCCAGAATATGTAATTCTGCTACTATGATTTGAAGGATCTGGAAGTTAGTTTGTAGGATTTAAGAGCAGTAAATCAAAATGTTGTCTACTGCATGGTTGCTAACGTTAGCCCCACCCATCAGCCCTACCAGCATTCCTCGAGAGCATGGACCAGGATGCGCTGCGGATTTGTCCGCAGGATCGTGACAGAAAGGTTTGGAGGCCAACTTCACCATCCTGTTCTGAGCAAAAGGGACTGTGCCATGTACACTAAGTAAAGAATTTATTGTTACTCCACTTTTTGTTTATAGAACCAAAGACCTCTCATCCAATTTATCTAATTAATACAGCAAAGCCTCAATGGTAACAGGGTAATGATAAAGCTAAGCCAGGTCAGGCAATATTTGCTCGCTCGCTGCGCGATTGCTAAAATGAGGCACCAGCAGCTCGAGAGCTGGCAGGAGGAGATGGGTGCTGAGACCTGGCTGTTACTGGGAAAAGCTCTTTGTCAGTGGAGTCCAAACCAAGCCTGAAATATCACTGAGTGCTACCAATAATATTTCGTATTTTATATTTGATATTTGATTTTGATAGCTTTATTGTACAGCATTGTGTTCAACTGGTATTTGAGCATAAAAACCCCCACAGAAGTATTTTTTAAAACCCTGCTACATCATTTTAGAACTGTTTTTCCTCTAAAATATTTTGCTTATATTTCTTCTTGTGGTAAAATATTTTCCTCGCTATTGTCACTGGAATAATTATCTTCTAATAAGCGACCCGTCTTTTGCTATGAGATGGTATTTTCGTTTGAGATTCCATAATTAAGAAAATGCAAGATACGTTGGTCACACAGTTTCAGGACTTTGCATTAAGGTCTCAGATACTGTGGTGGTCAGTGTAGGAACCTCACCAACACAAGATATATTTTCATTCAAAAGCGTATTATAACTTATCGACATTTCTCTAAATGTTTGTACTTGGATACCAAAGAGCACTTCAAAAATTATTCTGCAGAGCAACTATTTTAAAATGTGTATTGTGTGCTACCTTGTGGCTACTCAACATAACATTATTAGACAAATTAGTATTTTTTTACCAGTAACTGAGGGCAGAAATCCCCATAACTGTATTTTATCTGTTTCCTTGGTGTTGTATGAATAGCTCAATTTCTCTTACTGGCTCACACAGAAAAAAATAGTAGAGATGTGCCTCTATTAAAAAAAGCAGCAGGTATAATTTCTTGACTGTATTGAATGCAGGTAGGGGGCAGATTTAACATCTAATCAGATTCTGCTTTTATAGACCTGGCTTTCAGAACAAACTTTCTTTTTAAGTTAGTACCATCTGATGACGCATATTGGATCTACCAAAAATTGAAGTATTAATCTGTTAATTAACAAAGATGATGTTAGTGAAATGCAAATATTCTAGTGGCTTAGCGACAAAGAAAATGACTCTCTGATCACTTTTGGAACATGCCTGACAGCACTACATAGAATAGAGCTACACTTTAAAATTGCCCTTCTGCTTGTCTAGATGTCTGATACTACCTTAATTATTAGCTAGATCCAGGGAGAAAACATAATTTATCATCTTCTCCTTACTTATATTTTTTGAAAACTTGCTGACATTAAAACTTCCTTTCTAGTCTGGTGTTTGGAGCCCAGAAACTGAGAACTTTGGCCAAAGCCCCAACTGGCTAGGACTAGAGATGGATGAGTAAAACAAGAAGAAACAAAACCAGAATAAAACCTACTAGGAAAGGAGACAAGGTATGTATTTTCCCTCTTTTCTTTTCCACATTCACAAACAAACATAAAAAAATCCCCACACTGTGCCATAATAAAGGGTACTCACTACTCCCAAGCGATGAAACAATCTGAAATTGGGACAAATGAACAAATTTCATTCCATTGCACTGGAAGAGGACTGTGTAATGACTCCGAGGACTGTCTAATGACTCTTTAGTAGCCAGAAACCAGGCTTTAGAGTGAAACCACTCCATCAAGTTCACTTTTCCTTAGTATATTTAATAATCTAAAGAAAAATAGTTCTGGTTTGTGTTGTTTTGGGTTTTTTTGTTTGTTTGTTTGGTTTGGTTGTTTTAATATACTATTACCAGTTTATTTTCAATAGAAGTGGTGGAATGATCATCAAAATTGTATTACAGGGAGCTAACCTTAACTAAAAGAGGTATGACCAGAAGAGAAAACATAAATATTGCAGCTCTAATTTCTTAGATTCATTGACAAATAACTCGGTCCGTCAAACATAGTAACTGCTAGAAGATTTTTTGTTTATAAAATTCTAAATGAGAAACAGACTGCTCAGTAGCAATGAGCCCATAATATAATAGTTAAGAATTCTCTACCTTTAGACCAAAACCTAGATATTGCTTTATGCTTAGTAGGGAGAAATACAGGACCAGACCCTACTTGTTCAAAATTGATCATTAGCACTTGGAGCATTCCTGGGAATAAATATTTGCCTCTCTACTGCTTTTAGTAGATTACTGGATGAAAAATTTAATATCTGAGCAATTTCATTTTTTAATTGAATATTCATTTTGCATTTTGTCCAACTCTTTGGGAGATACACTGAATCAAAATTCACACTGGATTTCTACTGAGTGTGCCTAATTGATAATTCTGGTTAATTAAATTTACAACTTCTATGCATATTAATTCTCCATTTTTATTTTTGCTCTCTGAAATTCCATCAAGCTCCAACTAATAAAGAATGCAAGCATTAGTATATAGCCATTTCTGTTGCACAGTATAGATCTGGAGTTTCAAAGCACAGGACCTACTCTTTCTAAAAAAAAGACACTTTTTTGAACTCCCTTGGAATATGAAAGACAACCTCAAAAAAGCCAGACTCTTCTGAGTCTATAAAGACCAAAGCTTTGGTTTACATAGGAAGTATAGCTATTTGAAATATCTTAGATCAATATACATATCATCATAAATTAAAAGCCTTACAGATCTGTTTTAAAGTACATTACCAACTTACAGTTTCCCTACCCTACATAATTCACAAGAAAATAAAATGCACCATTTTCACTAGCAGGTAATGATGGATACTCATGGGATTGATCTCACTAAAATCAAAATGTTTTGTGAATTTGCCCTCAAAGTCTGTTCCTATGTAATTTTTGTTCTTTGTATATCATGAGATCTGTGGGTTTGTCCTTAGAATGCATGTCCAGGTGTTAGAAATATATCGTTACGTATTGGTCTGAGGCTTCTCATGCACAGAAGGATTCAGTGAAGTGGGGCTAATGTGTACTGCTACAGTTGTCACAACCACTCACATTTTGCAGCCACTTGCATAGCTCTGATTGCATAAGTTTCTATTGGATAAAAATAAAACATTTATCGTTTCAAGTGTTCATCCTTATTCAATATCAGCAGCACCTCACACCACCTTAAAGTAAAATTACAAAGACCAGAAAAAGACAATGAACTCTTGGGCTCCGAGCAGCAGCAGGACTCCCACTGCTGCGGTACATATGTCCAACCACCAGCATATTCCAAGTCCATTACATTATTCACATGAGTGGTTGACACATCTGACAACAGCTGAGGGGGGAAAAAAAAAAAAAAGCACCATAAAAAAAGTTGTAGGGTGAATGGGAGATTGAATTCTCCTTAGAATATTTTGTTCTTTGATTTATTTTTGTATTTCAAATAAAGATACTTTCTGTGCAATTTGAAATAAATAAATAAATAAGGATTATAAGACAGCACCATAAAGAAAAGCAATGTTTTCAAAACTGACTTAAGACCACTTAATCCAATAAACTACTCTATCTGAAGTCAGAGAAAAATGATTTTGACAAGCAATAATAAAACCTGGATGTTTCAGAATGTTGTGTTAATGAGACTTGAATTAGACGGATGAATTTTGCTGACCTCACCATAAACTTTTTGCATTATGGAGATATAATAAATAGCATCCAGTAAATGGGCTTCTTAAAGAAAGGAAATCATGTGGATACATCGGTATTTATTAGTACATCATTGTTTTGTTAGCCTACACTTTTATTTTTGAAATTGCAGTAGAAATCAGGTCACTGATAACAACCACCATTCGCTCCCTAAGTATTTTTTACAGTGTAAACCCAGTGAACTTAGGCTGCTATCTTTACAAACGTCAGATGGGTGCCACCAGATGAGCTGAAATTCACAGCCTTCGGGAGTAATTAGGCACTGGAAAATTCAAATTAATAAAACTACATACTTTTCCATACAATAAAGTATAGCTAATCATCGGAAGACTTTCATTATTTTTATTATTTTGCTATAAGAAGCTCCAAAGAATACAGAAAAATATATGAGTGTTTGTCAAAGCAGATGTCAGCTATTGCATGTCTCACTGCAAAGACTGTGCCAGACCCTGCATTAGACAGGGGTGGTACGTTATGGCAGCAATCCTTTGGAGGGCTGCTAAACTCCCCTCCATCACAAGGGACACCAAGGAAAGACAAGGCAAATGGAGGAGGAGGAAAAGGAGAATGATTTTCACTCCATCTCAGAGCGAGCTCCTCTGGGACCTTCCACAAATCCTGCCCGACCTCAGGGACGACACAAGAGCGGAGGACGGGTCTTGATCTCGTTAATCAGACTCCATCTATCAGGTTGAGCGACCTCATGTCTTAACACATCAAGTCTGACAGAGGTTATAGATTCTTCAGATGTGAACACATTTAAGACATTTAATACCGATCTCTTCCAGGCCTGTTCTTGCTATAATCACTGATTGTATTAGTAGGAGCTAATAGACAAGATCATGGACATGCTATTATGGAGGAAAAAGTGTAAAATGTTTCAATAGAGATGAAAGGAATTAATCAAACTAGTCAGAAAAGGATGATCCATGTGCAACTTGAGTCAGGAAGACGCTAAGCTTCCCAACACAGAGGGCAGGACACCTACTTTCTCCATGAGCCCTATTTCTAGTATTTTTCCCCAAGTATTGACTCCCAACTCCTGTCAGAGGCCAGATCCTTGGCCAGGTGGACCTTTGGCTAGAAGTTCTTTTGGGGTCAGAATTACAAGAAAAACTTTCTCCCTTTGTCTTATAATCCCCCTTACATTTACCTTTCCCAGTTATAATACATAACGCTATGGGATTAGCCAATAAAGGCCAAGTATTAAAGCTATTATTTCTGCACTTCTGAAGTTACACTTGAGGATAGAAAGCTTGGAAGAAGTTCTGCTTGATTCTTAGGGGGAGAAAAGGCTTATTTATAAAAAGTAACAGATGTAGCTAGATGAAAAGAAGCCAACCATATCAGCTTTAAAAAAAAAACAACAAAGAGAGGGACTAATAATTCAGCAAAAATATGGATGCTTGCAATATGTGAAATGGTATTAAAATGCTTCTGCAATTTATGCATTTGCACGTAAGTAAATTGAATTATTTAGGAAAAAAAAAATCCTAAAATTACTGAATCATTTTTGCAGGATTTCTCAGAGAATCACGAACGATGAAGGCTTCTCTAGTTTTATCAATAAATGCTTTTCCTAATTCTTCTATTACAATTCTTATACACACTAAACGAGCTTCAGATACCAGAGCTTCTGCTCTGCAGGTACTCTGCACCAAACAATTTGCACTAGTAGGCCACATTAGCAGGTGCGATTCCCTAACGTGCCCTTTGCAATGTATGTAAGAAGAGAAGAATTAAGGCTGAATTCCAATGATAGGGAAGACAACAGGGTGACACGTGAATGAGAAATGGTCACCTGTGCCAGTTTACAGCCTGATTTGAAACCGTAGCTCTTTCTGCACGGGGTTACACAAACTGCCGCTGCACGGCAGTACATTTTCTAACAAGAGCCCTGTGGCTTATAAACCTTAACAAATGAGGTCTATTTTAATTCTTTCATCTAAAAGCAATTCTCCCGGGTGGCTTATAAAGCCCAAGATAACTTATATTTGTGTGACAGAGAAGCAGAGAGAAAGTGCAGTATTTTATTGATGATTTGAAAAAGTCATCAGCAAGCTGCAGTTTGTATTCTAACGAACCTGCTATCCTGAACTGTCCTCCCGCCATCCCTTAAAATACCTTATCGCCTAGCCAAAATTATCCTAACTTTGGTTTCTTAAGATGCTACAGATTCATACTATGTAGAGCTCAATGGGCCTAATCTCACACTAGTTTTGCTAATAAGCCCATGTGTAATACAGACCTAATTCACAGCAGGATCACCACAGACCGTGCTGGTGGAAATTCACAGTGCTAAGGATTAAAATTGAATGATAATGATTTCCATAGGTATGTGTTCTGTATTTGCAAACTGCTGTTTATCTCCTTATACAAATAATTAAGCCTGTTCTTAGAAAGACTGAACAGAAGCCAAAAAGGAAATAAACACAAATACATAAATAGCTGAGGTTTGAAATTAGTAGGAACACAACAGCGATGTCAGATGGTTCTTAATAAACAAAAACACAATAGAAGAAAGTAGAATGAACAGTGGGACCACAGAGTTGAGAAGAAAAGCCTCTTCCATTGCTCATTTCAGGATGTTCAAGTACAGCAGAGGCTACCTACACTGTCTCCAAGGAAAGTAAAAATCCATTTCCTTACATTTCAAAACAATATGACTTTCATTGTTGCCTTTTTTTTTTTTTTTGGTAATACAACACAAGAGCATCTAGGGTACTTCAAATACAGAAATCCTACCTTTGGTCCTGCTTTTCAAAATTAAAGAAACAACCAAAACCTTGGCTGAAGCCATTACCACTCTGAGCCTCTTTGATCAGAAGGGTCCGAAAGATACTGCTGGCATAAGGTTTACATTTTTGTGTCCTACAATTACTCAGAATTTAATACTTTTCTTCTGCATATTTACAATTTAGAATTGATCGAGGTGCTGGAGGTTATTTTCATCTAGTACAAACAAAATAAAGAGTACAGTATCAATACCTACACCCAAGGGAATAATGCCTTCAGTAGGGAACCCTGGGTCCATCCATTTTCTGTAATAACTGAACAGGAATAACTACTTCAAGTAGTAGGTTTTAAAATGCTTTATGAGATAAAGCAGAAGTACTCCAGCACTGTTCATTTTTTGTGGGTTTTTGTGTGTGTGTGTGTGATTCTGCTAGAAAACAGGTGGGCAGAAATAATTCAGTATATAATTCCATTTACACATAGATCTGAACATAGACATGAGACTCCTTGGTATAATTTAGGGCTCTAGAATTGTCATATTCGGTTTATCTCGCTAAAGCCTTGTATTACAGTTTGCAAATGCAAAACAGTTGTTAAGTTTCCCATCCCTAGGGAAAGTGCATGCATTGCAGATTGAGAGTATTCTGTCTGCAGGCAAGAGCCAGCCAGAAGCTCTGTGCATCAGCTTTTCTCAGGGCCAAGGAAAAACCGACCTTGTTCCCTGTCCTTCTTAGCAGGTTTAAAAGACATGGAGGAAACTGCATGAGAAGTAAGTAGGGATAGAGGAGAAGAACTGGTTATATTATCTTTTTGGGCTGTAATGCAAATAAGCTCCATAAGACTGTAAATATATACGTGACTACCTTTCTCATTTTATTTTTTTTTTTTTTACTTTTTTTCCCACATTCACCTTCTCTCTCCTGCCTTTCCTCTCAGGCAGGCTGTTACTGTCTATCACCTCTTCATGGGACCAGGTGGCACTGACACGTAGGAGGAAGCAGCAGCAGCACTGATAAAGGATGCGGGAGCCACGCAGATAATGATGTGTGGTGCTGGAGAGGAGGAGCAGCAAAACAACTGGCATCCAGCTCCTCCGAGTCTGTTAGCAGGTGCTGCAAGCATCCGCAAAACTAAACTGCGCTGTGGGAATACAGGAGGTGGTTTAAAAATAAACTGTCAATAGACAGAAAGTCTACGCAGGCTTCAATTTGCTTATCTGCTCCGGTTGCGCTGTTCAGCTGGGCAGGCTTTTCTTATGTGGCCCTGAACTAATATATATTGCTACTCACATACACATAGGTATATATAAAAATATGCTATATATCTTGCACTGATGTCTCCTGGATGTAAAGTGAGAGTTGTCTGCATCCGTGTGTTCAGGCCAACCTGTCCCTGAGCCTCCCTAATAATACAGCTGTCAGAGCTAATGCTGTGTCTCGCAATCTCTGAAATCAAAAGGCATATATAAAAATATGCAAGTGAAACACTGCGACTTGAGATGACATCTTTGTCGCGGCAAAACCACTGGACGTTCATTTTTGTTCATGTATAATTCAGAGGGGGGAATTCAACCTGAAAGGAACAAGTTGTATGTGCAGTTATGCACTCACAACAATGAAGAATTTAAGAAAATTAAAAATAAAGGGCATTCTCTTCAAAGCCCAGCTACATTTTTTGAAGTGTTTTTCCACTTGAGCAGTCAGTGTACAAGTTTTGAAGCTGTTGCCCTATTTCAACCAAACTGAAGGTTGGAAGTTTTAAAAGTACGGAATTCTGACAAGATTAATGAAAATAGCCAGCCTGGAGGAGGTTCAGCACTCGGGGCTGCCCGTGGGGGTGAGAAGCCAGGGGGACAAACTCAGGTTTGAGGAGCCTCGCAGGCACCCGGAGAGCAGGTACGGGGAGATGCAGCTCTGGTGGGAAGGATGGCAGCACAGGTAGGTCTTTTAACTCAGGTTAGCAAAGAAAGGGGAAAGGCATACTTGGGGATTTCAGGGAAGATTTACAGCAACCTGGCATTTTTTGGGGGAATAGATGAAGATGGAAGATACTCTGACACTTTAAAATATATTTTAAGCTTATGAACCAATTCCTTTTCTCTTGGTCCTTGGTGAATAAGGTTCTTTTCACTTTCTAGCTCACCACTTTCTAGGACTTCACACCGTCTGCAATAGCTGAACGCCGCATTTCGCCCTTTCCAGGAGGCTGCTGCACTCTTGCCTTGCTTTGAGAACGCAACGACAGCAGCAGCTCTTCCCGCTGACTCCTGCCTTTAACGCCTCCGATCCTCCTACAGCGCATCGTTTCACTCCTGATATTCCTCTCTATGGTTTTTCAAGTCCGAGCCCCACAGCCTCCTACCATACCTATCCCAAGTGTCCTGCTACCTCGTGCAGAGGGCAGGCAGCCAGTTTTCCTGCCTCTTCGCCTCTGCCTTCTTATTCCTGTCCTCCCAGCCTGCAGCACCAGAGGCAGGAGCACCTCGGTGACCGCAGTCTCTTTGTCTAACAGCAGTTTATAGCCACTTCTGGGATTTCACTGATCATCAGACTTCTGCAATATTTTGCAGCTGATTTCCAACTGCTTTTACAAATGTCTCGAGGTGTTAAAGCGAATGCAATTTCCTTCAGTCTGAATGGTTTGGAATCAGTTATGTCTCTTCTACACTGAAAGGCAAATGCGTATTTGATGTCTCTGATGGCTGCCTTTGTTCAGGGATCTATGTCTCTGCTTGTAGACTGTAGCAGCATGATAAACACCTAAGCAGCATTAAAAAATATTAGCCATATTGCAACTGGGAGCACATATATCTCGGTATTAACTACGAGTATATAAGGAAAATCAGCTTGTTTTATGAACGGGCTCTGCTGCAATTGTAGTAATAGACCTGGTGCTATTAAAGAGTGACAGTTTGTTGTGCTTCCATTACAACTGTCAGGTTTCAGAATCGTACAGATCTTACATGATTGCCTCTAGTAGCATGCCATGCCTATGATGAGCATGAGAAGCAGAGCGGAAAGATTAACTGCAAATCAAACTGCACAGGTGAGGAAAAGTTTGCAGAAGGGTAATGGCTCTGTGCTTCTAAGGAAGAGACAAGCTGTGAAGAGAAAAGTCTGTTTTCCGAGTCCTAGATGAGATGAAGAATGCCAGAGATCTAACCGCGGTCCTGCAATGTCTGCTCACGCAAGCAGATCTCCGTTAACTTGCAGATACTCCAGCAGGCTGTCGCGAAGCTCAGCTAATATTCCTAAGATGTCTGAAAATGAAATGCTAATAATTAACCTCGCTATCATGAAAATCGGTGGGAATTATGCCAAAATCTTGATTTTTTTTTTCAGCTGTTTATAACTTCTCCCATAGATTTTCCTTCATAAAAGAGTTATAATAGCTTCCTCTTTGAGATAGCCTACTATCTACTTACCAGCTCCCTTATAACAAAATCTTAGTAAATGGTTCTGATTTTCCCTATTTAAAACCATTGATTCTTATTTCTCTCATATGTTGTATTGCACAAAACCAAGCCCCAATTAAAAGAAAAAAGGTAATTTTGTTGACAGATTATTATCAATGTTTTTCAAGGGAAAAAAAAAAGGCTTGGAAATGACTACAAAGTACAAATATTGCTTATAATTAAAATGCAAATTCTAGGCCTTTAAGCTGAAACTCAGTACATGAATTCTGTGTGACATAAGCTGGTCACAAACAATATTACATTTTGTTTATCGCTTCATAAAAACAGACAAAAAGAAATCGGGTAGTCAAGTCTTTCTCTCTCAGATGTATGAAGTATTCTGCTGAGATTTGACACTCATCAGGATGCCCTACGAAACTTATTGTGCTGCTAAGAATGATTTATAGTGTGCCACGGATGTTGTTGTTTCGTATGGTGAGGTCTTGTTAGAATGCTGATGTATTAAGACAAAGTACTATCACCTCCTAAACTTAGCTGTGATAATATATAAAACCTGTCTTGGTGGCCATCTAGCTTCAGCATTGCCATCTGTAAGAAACAGTATCTTTAATCTCCAAGGATCTTTTCATAACGTAGCGCCTGTCCTCAGAGCTGACAACTTCTGATCAATCCTGAGAGTCTGAGACCACATTAAGGAAAGACATCTCCTACTTCCATCCCTAAACAGAATCATCCCCTCGCCTCACCAGTTAAAGCGGTGTCCTTATTGTTAGTCCAGCTCTTGTTTAAATGGTTCTGGTTTTACAGTTGGTGACACTTCAGGAGCTTAATAGTTAGTGTCGTGACTCTGCAGTGGTTTCCCACTTGATAACTAATTTTTAATTAACTC
>NW_009732631.1:48936-61376 GCF_000703405.1 Apaloderma vittatum | reverse complement strand
GTAGGGAATTCCTTTTATGGGAGATAGAGTTACACAATATAGCATTTTCGTCAATTTGTCTGCATTGTAATTTCACGATGGTTTAGACACCACACAGTAAGATTTAACAGCAGAGTAACAAATTCTCTATAACTAAATATTACATTCATACTAATAGCGCTCCCCAAGTAAATTTCCCTTCTCTGATTACATGCATCTCTGATATTTCATAAACAATGAAAACCCAACATATATCTCCTTCTGAAGCACACAGGACAATTACGGATTTCAGCTGCAGTGCATAGCAGGTATTGGAATGCAGATCAGCACAAACTTGCTGAATCAAAAAAGAGTGACTTTTATTCCCAAGAAAGATGTTGCAGAGACACTGAACAGTATGCCCAAATCTTTGTCTGGATGACATACAGGCTGACATCTTACCCATGGAAACTGTCTGAATAAGCTTATAGAGAGAAACAGGGCGACAGTCAAGGTGCTGTTCACGTCTATCAGTATGTTAATCATGGAATGGGATAATAAGATCTTTGTTTTGTTTGAATTTAGCAATGAAATCGCTACGGCTTATGTATGAGTGTATATTTAGAGAAATTAGCAAACAGAGTCAGCAATCAAGAGGCTGGAAGAGATGATCCCATGCAGGCTGGAAGAGATGATCCCATGCATCCAACAAGGCACGAAGGTTTCTACGTGAAAAAGATCAAGGCACGGTCTTCAGGTCATGGAATTCCAAAATTGTTTAGGCTGGAAAAGACCTCTGAGATCACCAGGTCCATCCTATGACATCATCAAGTCCAGCCTGCAAGTCTGTCTGCCCTGCAGTGGAAAGGCTGCTGCCAGGAGGGAAGTGCTGATCACCCAAGTCCATGGTGGCCAGCCGATCAAAGCAATGGCTAATAGATTGGGAAGTCGTTTGGGAAATTACGATTTGGTCACCTAGATCTTATGCATTTGCAGTTAAAAATAGAGCCCTGCCCTGACAGATGGACAGTAGTCTGGCATCTCTTGAACCTGAAAGGGTTCTAGCCAAACATCTAATTGGGGGTTACAGGATTGAGGAAATAACGTTCCCACCCGTAGTTCTCAGTTGCACAACTCGAGCATTAAGTATCTTGTATGCCTGGTACAGAGTGGGGTCAAGATTAATTTTTCATATAGATGAACTTTTATTGGACGAACTATTGAGGAATATTTCCAAAATCCCATAATTTGATGAAAATGAGTTTGACTCTACTATTAGTACCCTTTAAAGTAGCTGATGAAAATGCCTTACTGCCAAAGTAAAATAGGGAATAAAGATATCAATACATGATTAGTTCTAATAAAGAAGAAAAAGGTTATAGTCAGTGGATCTTTCAGTCACAGGGTAAAATCAGATCCAGCTGAATACTTTCACTACTAATTTAAAAACAGGTATCTTACATACTGTCTTAAAACTGCACAGTCTTCTTGAAAAAAAAAACCCACACAACATTATCACAGTTACATAAAAATTTTACAAAAATAAAAGGAAATTCTGAATAAGAGGAATCCTCCATCTGGTTTTTATTGCTAACAGTTAAAGATGGAAAGACTGAAGGGATGTTTTTCTGTGCACTTGGTAGAATAAAGAGATTTCTCTTGAATGTAGGGGGGGCGGAAATAGACCTTTTCTAACTTTACTAGAAGAGAAAGAGCTATGTTCTAACTATTTTTCTTTCCTCTTTAAGTTCACCTTATCCAGATGGCTTCACTCTATCAGAGCTCTTTTGAAAGGCCTTGGCAGCACACCCTTAAAATTCATCAAAGTTCCTCTTTGCCCTTCCAGTTGCTTTCAGTGGAAGTTAACAACTACTGTTGTGCAGCATTTGACCCATTCTGACTTGCAATGTGTGGGGAAATTACCAAACATTTCTCCCTAAAAGCTTCTGAAGCCTCAAATTCCATCAGTTTTGATGCTATGAAATAATCCAATAGCAGACAACTGCACGAAGAGATGATGAAACATGAAATGCAAATAAAAACCAACCCACCAAATTTACTTGCATTGGGATTCTGATCCACTCAATAAGTATCCAGAATTTAATAGAACGTGTTAACAAAATCCTGAGTATAACCTATTTTCCTATCCAAAAGTGTAGCTGACCAAATTGCATGAAGCAGAAGGGACTGAGAATAATTTTTACATTCAACAAACATGTAAGAAGAAAAGCTTGTTTTAGGAGAAGTTGTAGTAGGGAACATGATCATTTGCTCTCTCTGTTCTCACCTTCAGTAGACAACTATTTGTGTTAAAGAATAAAATTTAGTGACAAGTGCTCCATACATACATATCCAATTATTTTATTCTCTGCGGACTGTTTCTTACGTATTTGTCAAAAGAAATGTGAGGTAGACTGTGATCTTTCTCAGATGTGACAGATTTGATGGCTGTGTTTCTGCAAGGCCGTGTAGCTAACACAAATTTAAGGTCACAGCAAACTAAATAAATCTCATTATTGTCAGTTAACTATAATCTTTTATTTACTTGGATTTTATAGTAGTGATAGTAGAGCTTACATAGTGATAAATATCTTCTAATACATTTATCAAGGACAGAATAACAAATATTGTAATAAGACAGTGACTTTGGGTCAAATTCTGTTAATTTACATTGACAGAAATCAAGATTAATTCTCTGGATTTACATCATAATACAGGAAGAAAAAATGTTTTCGTGCTTTGTATTTTGATGCTGTGCCCCTTGAATGAAGTTAATTTAGCTCTACTCTACATGTCAAAGTCTTCCACGTTTCATTTATATTTTTTAATAGAAAACTAAGCATTCTTACATACATCTCCAAAACAAAACACTTCCACGAAACAATAAGGAAATCAAGGTTCTCATTGTTTGCTGCTCAATGCTTCAAAATGTCTTTTGAAAAATGGAATTAAGCACAGTTTATAGATCTCTAACAAAAATAGCTTAGGCAATTGTATGCAGCACTCAGATTTTTTAGCTGAATGTGCTTGTAACAATCTGGCGTCGTTCAAGCCTCTGCCAGAGCCTTCCTCATCAGATGTTCTCCAGGTGTGCTGAGATACACCAACAAGCAAAGCAGCATTTGGGGCAGACACCTTCCATAGCCAGGACAGTGCCATAAAAAGTCTTTTAATTTCCTGTATCTGGCTCTCACTGCCCTTAAAGCTCCTAAAGTTTAGTGTGGTGAGGTTTTATCTCTTAACAGAGCATTATTTTGTTACAATGGAAATCAAACAAATGCAATAAGAAAGTAAATTTATCTGAGGCACTTCCTCAGTTGTTGGTTGTTTCGTTTTTTTCCCCTACAGCACAGCATGTAGATAATTTACACTGGCTCAAAGCTGAGCAACCTGGGGAAACGTATGCCCCAACACAACACTGAATTCCTAAGCATACTTTGGACTACAGCTCCCATCTCACATCACATTTTATTTTTCTGTAGAAACGCATTTTCATATTCTCAATTCCGCAAGTGACTAAATCTCAGTTTGGTTTTTGGATTTTTCTTTTTTTTTCTTCTTCTTCTTCTTTTTTTCTCTTTTCATCCTGATACTTTGGAAAAGTGGAGAGTGCACATCAATAGCGCTTTGTCTGGAGACCAGCCATTAATTCAGATAGCAACTATCCAATTTGCATTTCTATCAAAACTGAAAAAAGACAAGGACCACACCATGACCAATTCAGCACCTCCTCCTGCTCCCAACCTCCTCTTCTTCCGCTGCCCTTATAGACCTTTCCCGAGCCCAGCTGAAATTAGCCTATCCGCATCCACAACACTGACAGACATATTCAGAGCTTCTTCTAATGTGATTTTTATCAACCCAACAGGGGAAATGTGAATCTTCACCATATCTCATTAGGGACCAACCAATTACACTTACGTGAACTCTCAAGCAGAGATGGATAAATAATTAACAATTTGCTAGATGACTTAAGATCCAATTTTTACTAATAAGGAGATTGCCATTTTTTTTTTCCCCAAGCATTTTTTATTATTGCCTTTGGAAATACCCTGTGAACTATTTCTCTGAATAATTCTTGGTCCGTACTTTGTAGTTGCGATGCGGTTTCTCTTGGGCATTTGTTACTCAGCACTTACAGGCTGAGATAATTGCCTGAAATCATAGATCACATATTATGTTTCTGTCATGTAGTTGGACAGCTGCAATAACTATAATTATTTTCTGATGTGAATATCACATTTCTGCATCTAAAGCAAAATTTTGTGCAATATTATTGTAAAAAATTAAGTTTCTGTAAGAACTCTTGTCACTGAAGCTATCAGACAGTTTGAATATACCAAAAAGTATGTTCATCTGAACTACTAAAATTATGCGTTTAACAGAGGTTTGCAATCTTTCTGCAATGTCATTGGAGAGTCAGATATGAAATAGATGTATCATTGCATTCGCTGAGGGTTGCTTCTGTTCTGGTACTCTTCCAGCCCCAGGGGCCAGAGAGTCAAATACCAGTCTCAGATCTGGAGTCTGAATGGAAGTAAAAAGGGAAAAATCTCAATAGGCAAGTAACCAGAGCTGGGATCGGTAGGGAGGAACAAGGAGCTATGTTAAGAACAGAAAAAGATAGGGAACTGACAAGGAATGAAAGCAAGCATCCTCTGATAACAATGTATAGAATATTTAATGGTTTAGTTCCAGGACCTAAACATCTCTCTACATGAATAAAACATTGGCTTCTCAGTTTCAGACATTATTCTTCTTGGTTTTAATATTTTTCACAAGTCTTTAGTCTGTCCAGAAACCAAGGAAAACGAGAGAAAGAAAGATACGGATATGCAGGCATATACAGGTTAGAAAATACACACATACATTAAATTTAGAGAGTTTTGACCTTGGGAAGCAAGAACTATCAATGAATGGATTTAACCCATACTTAATTAACTCTATAGTTAATTATTAACACACCACGACCATAGCAGTTTAAAAAATGAGTACCTGGAGACCAGTCTTCTTTCCAGACTGTATAAATTCCACAATATTGAACTCACCCTAATACTGCTAAAAAAATATTTATCTACTAATAGAACATTATGAATATTGCTAGATAACCTAAACTGTGCACAACTATTCACTCATCCAAAGAATTAGGAAAATATTCACATGCGCATCTCCCGTTAAAGAAATGTGGAGGCATACATTTTTTTTCAGAGGGGAAAAATGCCGAGAAATAAAAAGATATACTAACATATCAAAGAAAAAAACCAGCAAAATCCTTCTGGAGAACAAAGAGCATTTAGAAAGGAAGTCTCAGCAAAAAAGCATTTTTTTCTAAGACAAGCTTTTTTCACACATTTCTATAGCAAGAATTAGAGGAGTAAAAAATCTGTGGTAAACATACATTAAGAATGAAGCTGGAATTTTCTTTTGGCTTCTCAACATACCAAAATAACTGTCTCTTGTTTTAAATCATTCTCTAATGTCTTTGAACAATTCTTCGCCGGAAGACTATTTGTAGTGGAGTTAAATGCACAATAATCCAAAAGTGATTTGCTTTGATTATAAGCTTGCTATGTTCTTCTTGAGTGCATGATAGGTCTTAGAATTATCTGTCGCTGTGAATTCATTAAAGACACTGATAAGAAGCTGGTAAGCTCCTCTGCGGAACCAGGTAGCTGAAACAATTTGAGACTCCCTTAAAACTCTGGCAATCATCACTACCCAGCTCGATGCGATACGCACAGGACATTTGACAGGAGCTTCACCGATAATTATTTTGCGTCTGTTTTTCTATTAATGAGAGAGAAGTAGAAAGACTAGTGAAGCAGATAAAAAAAGCTGCAAATAAGCCTGGTGTACAGCCAAAGAGGTTCTGGAAGCTCTGTCCTTTAGGGAAAAAAAAAAAAAAAAAAGGAAAAAAAAAATCTAAGAAGGCTCCTAGGCTGAATGCCCGAGAGTAGGAGGCATCATTCGTGTCAGAATTCCTGGCCGAGGGAAGAGAGCTTTGTGACTAACTAGGATTGGGTAAAAAAGGAAAAAAAAAATGCTTACAGCAAAGTGAGTTTTTTTGTTCCTACGTGAAAGGAATTCCAAGAACCTGAATTTGGTTAACTTCTTACACAAAAACAAGCAATGCAAATATTACTTTACGGAGTTCCCTTTCTCAGGAAAGTATCTAGGAATTGGTCCTCCTGATGGTCTGCGATGGAGCAAACAGTGTAGGTAGTTTCATAGCTCATTGATGGCTCACAAAATGAAAAATATAATTTAAAACAAAGGATGGACATATAAAAAATGAATTAAAGCAATGTCTGAAAGGTTTCTAGAAACCAGCTGAGGGATGTCTTCCTTTTGGAAGTTAAAGTAACACCCAGACCGTCTAGACGGATTATGAAGTCCATTTGTCTCACAATGGTAAGACAAATCAGAACAAAGTGACTAGTAATGCAATTACTACTAACAACAATAATTTTCATGGTAAAAGGGTAGAGAAGTTAAAGCAAACTTGCAATTTCTTAATTGAAAATAACCACAGCAAGGACTTTAGCACACAAGAAATGACTGGAAAGACTGCAGAGTGCTTATTTGGTTGAACTTGGAATATCCGACAGACAAAAAGCTCAACCTTGGCAACCAACCAATGTTAAGGAGCTTAGAACCCACATCACTAATGTCACCCAGTGATCCCAGTTTAGTGCCTGGCCTTTTAACAAGGTTTCATTCCAGCCATTTGTAGAAGATGGGTATGGCACGGTTGAAATTAAAGGAGATATAAAGAAGAAACTCTGTCCAAGCTGATAGAGGACCTTGGGAGACTTGCTTTCCTGGCATACCAGATTAATTGCTTCTAGGATAAACTAGAAATGACCCGGTTTATAGCTCCTATGAAATTTGTCATGGAACTGCAGCGATAACCACAAGAGGAAGCATCTCTCAGGGCAAGGAAAAAAAGCTGTTTGCAATAGTCTCCAATACATCCTGATGTCTAAGATGTCCATGGGACAGAGGGCTCTCATCTGCTCCATGACATTCCTGAACAAATATCATCAGTTTGTAAGATAAGGAAAACAACAAGTAGTGAAAAGACTGAGGAAAGCAGCTCAGGGAGATATATGTAATACCATATTGGCTCAGTCACAAAATCCATCAGCTCAGTGTCCTGTTTCTGAAAATTGCCAGAAGCACATGCTTAAGGAAATATACTACCACGGAGATGTGCAGAGTCATCTTTCCTCTGGTTTATCTTCCCAGGTATAGACAGCCAGGGGCCAAGGAACATCTTGAACTGATGGTTTTATTACGTATACTAGCTACTGATCAATATTACGACCAGGTATGTGACCAATTCCATTTCTGCCCTTTCTTTTTTTTTTTTTTTTTTTTTTTTTTGAATTGTAGGGATAATTTAACGATGTCCTGAGTAGAAAAGCTGTGAAGAGGATGGTCACAAAACCAAATGTACCCCAACTATTAAGAATTCTGAATTCTGGTTATAAGGCAGACTAAGCATCAAACATAAGAGAAACCTTAGTTGAAAGTCACTTTCATGTTATGAGAAAAAGAGGCAACACAACTTAGAGGCACCAGTGCGTAAGTGTTGTTTACCTCTGGACCTGTTTTTCTTTGCTTACTGCGATGTAATAATAACACTAGTAATGCAATTATGTACAGGAATAGTAGATATCTGCTGAAACTTAATAGCTATCAGATCTGACATGCTGAGACAGCCTGGGGGAATGCTGGCTGCTAAAGTTCTGCTGGATCTGGAGGAGAAATGCTGTACCTGTCATCGTCTGCTGAATGTTTTAACTGTCAGAAAATGGTAAAGAAGGAAACATTGGTGCAAAACTGAAGCAGAAGCCTCAATAAGTAGTGAGACAGAAGAAGTTACAGGAAAGCAGCATGTCCCTTCAAATGGGCAAGTCCAATTTCAAGACACTTTCCAGTCAGACACAGCACTTGCACTATGAAAACTCAGCTGACACACAGAAAAGACTCGAGAAGTTATAAAGTAGGTATGTTTTAATAAGCGCACTGGTGCACGGGGGATCTCTCCTCCAAAGATGTGCACACCTGAACGATGCAGTTACCTTGGTTATATGCAGTGAAAGTTACATATTCATTAGATGCCTATACATATTCATGAGCTATCCCGAAAAAGGCACTCAGTTCCGGTGGCTGGCTGCTCCTCCTCTTGACACTTGCGCAGTGCCTCCTGGTGGTCTTGGGCAGGGGTCTTCAGGGATGAAGGCCGTAGGTCTTCCTCATGATGAACTTTTTACCTTAGTCCCAAAACTAGTTATTCTCAGCACATTTCGTAAGGTATCCTGTCCTCGAATTTCACAAGGGTCTTCGTCACCAGATGGTCCTTGTTAGATACCTTTACCACTAGTGTTCTTGTCAATTATTTTTGTTCTATGTTCTTTTACAACTTGTGCTAAACAACTCCCCGTATCTTGTGTACCATAGGCCTCTGCCTAATTGCCACCTAATGATCCTGAGAGACTGCTTCTCGTGGGATGCTTCTTCTCCTATCAATTTTTCCTTCATAGCTCACGGGGTGCTACTCCCCCCATCAAGCTAGTCCAACCAAAAACTGAAATTGGAAAAAAATTAAAGAAATATTTCCATGAGTCTCCACTTGAGTAAAGAATGAAGAAACTCTCCAGGTTGCTTGGTCAGGAATCAAAGGTACAGCTGAGCCCTGGGCCATCTAGTAAGTTTTCACCCAGTTCCCAAAAACCCCAAAAATTAACTGCACTCAGCATAGACTCCAGCCAAGGAGGCATTACATGTTGACTTTAGTAATTGCATGTATGCAAATTCTTCTTACCTATACTGACTGATGTGTTACAGTGTCTCATTTTTTTATTGGGTATATAAGTGACTCGTTTTTATCTACGTTCATCAGTATCAATCCTTCCTGTATTATTAACTTGCCTGATTTCCTACATGTGTTTTATTTCGTGACCGACATTTTAAATCACCTTTCTGGATTATACAGTAACTTTTTATATCAGCATTCCCACAGTTTGATCAACTTAGGTCAGGCAGAAAAACTTCTAATTAACAACCTCTCAAGCAGCTAAATTGCTTTGCCTGAATTTCTGCAAAGTTAAAAATCTCAGTAGGGTCAACATAAGTTTAAAGGATTCTTACTCACTAACATCCTAGATGCAATGGAAAGTTCAATCTTCTTCCCACACCACATGAGAGGGAAGTATTGGCAACTGGAAGTGGATCCAAAGGAGAGCGAGAGATTGCTTGCAGAGTAAGCCAAGGTCTATTGTAATTTGAAGTCAGGGCTTTTGAATCTGGACATATTTAAAAGGGGTGAGTGTATGACCTGCCTGATCAGTCTGTTTGTTATATTAGGCAACAGGTTATTTTCGGTTGCATGCTAAAATCTTTGAAATGTATGAAAGATCAGTGAATAATTTTGCAAAAATCTAATCTACACTGTGAACATAAGCTGTGAGCGAGAATTCCCTCTCAATAAATGAAAATGCAGACCTTGTGGAAGTGTCTATGGCCAGAGACCCAGACACTCAGCTGCACTGTTGACTTCACTCCTTTTATAAAAAAATGGTTTTGATTTATTGGTCAAGATAAAGTATGTATTATATGCGCTAAAAATAATTGTATTTTAAAGTTTGCAAAGCTTTGACAAAACCTGCCATAAATATATACCAAGCTATTGTCAAAATTGTAATTCCTAATGGAGTAAAGTACAACGGTAGTGCAAAGCTTTAAATCTCCACACTTAAGACAGATTCTCTAGACCTCTAGAAAAGAAAGATGAAGTCAACCAAACTATATCTTTTAGCTAAGATCTGCCTATCGTGTCATAAATCTCATCCATTTTGACATCTATTATATCTTCACATGCTTAATGTGTTTAGTTATTTTCATGAGTTCAGCAAGGTTAAAAATTCCCAACTTTTTCTTCCACAAAGGCCATTTGTGACAATTTTAAGAAATATGCAGCAAAAGCAGCACACACTGAAATTCCCAGTGCTACCAGGATGATGAGCAGGATCTCGCCTGCCAAAGCCAAACGTGATGAAAAGGTCAATTAAGAAAGGCTAGGATCTTAAAACAGAATAGGCAAAGATGTAGTATATTTGCAAGGCAAATCAAAGGTGAAATGAAAAATAAAAAATAATGCTGATGGGAAATTCTTACTAGCAAACATATTTTTTTTTGCCTGTGGAGGACGCAGTGGACCCTGTTAGAATGAGAAGCCAAAGAGCAGTTGCAATGCATATTTAGTTCAGTGGGTAAAGTCTGAACTGTTGGAAGATCAGATTAAGCTTAGATGTTGTACCACTGGCATAAAGACAACGAAAAGCTTAACCACATACACATCCACTCCCAAAGTTGAGCTGTATGTGGCGTATAATATGTATTTAATATAGCAATGCTCTTAAGAGAGTTCTGGTGACTAAATACTACTTTGTAAAGAAGATCACATTTCATTTATATTGTGCACTCCTGAAAAATTATGTGCTTCTCTTACACTACGTAAAGGTCAAATCATTAGCCTGGAAAATTTCTGCATTCAGAATTAGACAGAAGAGTCTGAAGCTTTCTTATTCAATATCAGTTCAGAAGTTTGGAGGGGTATTTCACAGGATATCTTGGATATCCTCAGACTGATAATATGTACTGTTCAATTTACTCATACAATGCTCTCTAGAATGCAATATATTTGATACTTATTTTGTTTGTCGTGAAAACTGTTAGGTTAAGTACAAATTTTCTGTTCCAGCACTATGAAAACATCTTTCTGTATTGCTTCTATTGACAGATTATCTACATACAATGATATTAATGTCAAGTTCAACTACATGCAGGGTCACTGATTACTTGTACGTTTTTCTTCTCTTAAGAACCGTAAAATTTTGACCTACCAAGAACCTTTCCAATCTTTATTTCCACTGAATTACCTCAGCAAGACAAAACAAAAACAATTCTGGCTGAACCCGTTCTGTCAATTCTTTAAAATATTATATCAGTATCCAAAATGATCTATGTGGCACATCAGATGAGTGGGAGTGCATATCAATGGTGCGATCTCTGATGCATGCGTGTCATGTACTGTGACAAAAAATTGATGGAACAACACAATGTAATAGGGGCAGTCACAAAAGACCAATATTTTTGTTAAATGTTTCAAGGAACACAGAGCAAAGTATTTCAGGTTTGTTCGTTTTTTTTCTTTAAACCTAAAAAATGAACACATGAGAAAAAGACCTGCAGGAAAGCTTGTTTCCACTTAACTTTGTGATATTGTGATGCATTTAGCTGTGGCCTTCTTAATTTTGCATGCTTTGCATTTTTTGAAGTGGATCAAGAAGGACTACCAAAACAAGAAATCTTCATTCTCCCTATGCCAAAATAAGAATCCAGCCAAGGCATGTATATTCAAGTTAGTCAAACACCTTGTACCAGCACCCGGTATCCAATTTTTTGTAGGTTCATTGCTTCTCACGAAAAGAAAGAACACATGTATTTAAAGGGTGATGTTTAATCTTGCATAGATCATGTAATATCACACATATTTAGTCAAATAAATGAGCTACACAAGCTAATCTGTAGATGAAGGCACATCAGCATCTCGTGGAGACTAGCTACAGTTCAATAGAGATAAAGTGCTTCAGGTCTTCACAGTAAATGATTCTTGTAATAACAACACATCTCCAAAACAAATTACAGCCCTAGCACAGGGCGGGAGCACATGCAAAGGATCTGAGGGAGACTTACGCCCATGTGGAGTAACAGTTCAAGAGCGGGTAGCCTACAGCTTGTAAAAACTATCAGGCACTTCTGTTTAGTCCTTGAACCTCTCTGTTGATGGTGTACGGATACTCTGGCAGCCCATAGAATGTATACAGTGTGTACACATAAAATGATATAGAGTTCTGCATTTAATCAAGAGGTCTACGCTCCACTAGCGTTTAACTTTATTAAAGACGCAACCTCGTATTTGCAAATCTACACTGCAAAAATAGCAACTATTTTTTCATCGCAATTTAGACAATGCCAAAGGCACAGTATTTTAGTGGAATTTGTTTCAACCTGATATCTGAATTTCTATAAAATAAAAAAAATAAATATATCTAACCCAAGAATTCTGTAAGATTTGGTAAAGATCTTACATGATCAAAACCAAAATAAATAAAAGGGAACAAAACTAACTCAGCAGATGTCTCATCAACGCTCTGTGTACTGTAAATTGTGCCTTCCTTACTATTTTTCCTATGCTTAAAAAAATCCTATTCTTGAATTCCCACAGTCATCCACTGGGATAAATAAACTGCTAGAAATAAAAACACTGTCTGTCATCTCAATTCCTTCCCAGTTTGTGCTTTGACACTGAGCTTTTATTTTTATTTATTTCCTTAGCACAGATGACTCAGTTCCTACACTGTCATTTCCATCTGTGGGTTGATACCTAAACTGAGGTTGATACTCAAGCTGAG
>NW_009732631.1:42857-48905 GCF_000703405.1 Apaloderma vittatum | reverse complement strand
GCAGAAGCTCAGAAAAGCAAAGGAGCCAACACTCTTGGCTCCAAGAACTTATTTAAAGCAAATCTCACAGAACTGCAGAAGCAGTTGCAAGGTCTCAGTCTTCAGCCTCTCTGTCTCAGTATTTTAAATATCTAAGATTGTTCAGTTTCTAAAGGAGCGTGGGGAAGAGTAAAAGACAACTAATCACTCAGACTCACAAGTTTGATGCTACAGAATATAGATATTTAAAGGATGACTTTATACCCTTGCTATAGCTTGACTATTGTTTTATTTTCAGAATGAATTTTCTTCTGCATCTTGATTACATCTCTGCGTATTCCCTTAATCTCACCATGTAATTCGGAACATTATAATTTCCTTTGATTTCTCCCAACTGCTTAGTGTCATTAGCAAACTTCGGCATCTCACTGCATTGTTCTCTTTAGAAATGCAGAAAACAAGACTGCATTGTCAGAAGAAGCCCCTTTAGTCACTACCATGCCTCAGAAGACCCACCTGTCATCAATATCTTAATCTGCTGAATTCTCTCCTGGTTCTATTCTTGATACATTCACTTTATCAATGCTTTTGAGAGCTCAGATCAAATAAGCACACTAACATAAATGTTTCTGCCTGGAAAACACACTTTATGATGACCAGCTCTTTCATAAGCAGTGTTTCCTAACTTGCTAGCAAGAGTCCCATGTAACCCACTCGGTAATTAACACACTCAGCAAAGATGGGCTCCTGCTTGACTGAATGAGAAGGAAAAATCTGTAAGAGCCGAAATTAGGGTCCCAGTGCTCTAGTTTGGGATAAAATACCCAATATTATAATGAGGAAATTTAAAACAGCTATCAGGTTCAGAACCGCTTTTGTAAGTAACACTGTAATTGCAGGAAATAGGGAAAAGAGAGCAAGGCATAAATGAATGCATAAAACTATTCCCGTGTGTGGTGTCTGATAGACGTCCAAGAGCTTCCCTAATGACAATGAGAATGACAGGACGATGGGTGGGAGCTGTGCTGCTGCCCAGCGGGGACTGGACATGCCGGAGAAGATGTGAGCCCACCTCAGCTGGTCCCAAACCCCATTTTCCAAGCGCCCCTGTGGTGGAGGCTGCGTGCCTGTGTGCAAAAGAGTCCGTCCTCAACATGGGACCAGAGCAGCTCTTGAGAGGCTCATCCCGCCCCCTCCTTCCCTCCGCATCCACACAGAGCAGCTCTGCAGGCGACTCATCAGGCTGTGGAGATTGCTGCTTCTTTCATGCTGAAGGTGAGCTGACCTATTCCCTAGGTTTTATGTTCTAACGTAATTTACTACACAATATGTGTCTTTGAATCATAGAATCATAGAATGGCCTAGGCTGGAAGGGACCTTAGAGATCATCTAGTCCAACCTCCCTGTTACGGGCAGGGTCGCCACCTCTCGACTAGACCAGGCAACACATGGGGACCGAGCAGGAACAGTGTCACCATTTAAAATTATTGATCAGGTAGCCTAGCACATTTAGATTTTTTATTATCCCATTTAAAGCAAGGTTTGACCAACACAAACTATTTAACAGATGCCGAATTTATTTTTCTTTAATACGCTACCGTATTTTATCTAATGTTATTTTTAGTAGCTGAGATTTCAAATGCCAAGCTTTTATTTATAATGGAAGTGTTTATGCATGTCTAACTGCTGCACTGTTAGTTGTGCTGATGTGATACAAGCAACTTCACACATCCTGTGATTTTGCCCTGATTGTTTGTGTCAGTCAGTCTTGTAAAAGCAAGGAGGGGCACAGCGTGATCTCCTGGTCTCTAAATGGCAACAGGAACTGTGGTCATTAGAGCATTCATGACCTGTGTATAAAACAAGGCATCAGCGTCAGCACAAACCGACGGATCCTCCGGGACGCAGATAATTGCTCCGACTGGTGTGTATCAAACTCTGTCTCCGCTGCATGGGTTTACGAGTTTCAAAGATGAGAGATCTTTCCACTTTGAGGTTTAGGAATGGTGCATAGAGTGCTCTGTTTTCTTTCCAGAAGTGAGATTTATTGCTAATCCAAGGATAAAAGAAGGATGACAGAAAAAAAAAAACAACACCACCACACCAAAACAAAGACAAAACCCAAAAAATCACACAATATAAAACCAAACAGAAATACTGTAGTTGGAATAAGGCCTAGACCTGACCACTCTTTAAAGGAAATACATACCGTTAGTATTCTTTCTTGTGAAGAGTATGTCTTATTTATTCATGAATATATATATATATGGAACCAATAAGACTGTATATAAATTTAAATGAAGCAGCTGTGACTACATCATGTTAATTCTATTTCCTTCACCAACAGCCTTGAGCAAATTGAAAACAGGACTTAAAAAATGTCTGGGTCAGCCAAAAATGTATATTCTAAAGTATTGATTTATTTACTTTTGGCAGAAGCACCCTTCTCCCAGCTGTTTTCTAACTCAGAATCAAAAAGGCATTTGGCCAATGGTGGCTCCAGCTCAGTTACTAATAACAACCATATCTGATGCCCACGCAAGACTAAGGACAGGGCAGGTATAGAATCATTGAATCACAAAACGGTTTTGGCTGGAAGAGACCTTCAAGATCATCGCGTCCAACCTTTTCCTAGCCCTATCAACACCACTAACCCATGTCCTTCAGAGCAACATCTCCCCATCTCTTAAACACCTCCAGGCGTGGTGGCTCAACTCCCTCCGTGGGCAGCCTGTTCCAATGGCTGACTACTCTTGCAGTAAAGAAAGCGCGTCCCACTTCCCCCTTAGCACACTCAGGCTCTAAATACATTCATGCCTGTGAATTTTCTAAGGGAGCTCTATTTGCTCTATATTCAATATATTCAATACCCTCAATGGAGTTTTTTTTTTCCATATGCCTTCCTAGCTTGCCCTTGCACCCACTCACACATTTATGACAATATTTGGTGAAGAATTTCATAGGCCTTTTATCCAATGTGTTGAAGAAATACTTTCTACTGATCATCCTGAAACCAGCCACCCAGAGGGTTTGTCTGATGCCCCATAATTATTGTTAGAGAAGAGATACTGAACAACAATTCCTATCCATACCGTTCCTGCTTTTATAAACCCCTAAAATATTCCAACATGGGCAACAGTTTTTGAGGATGAAGAGTCTTAGCTTGCTCCATTTTTCCTACAAAAAAGTTACTCCATCACCCTTGTTCAATAAAATGTGTTGCCCTTCACTGATTCTCCCCAGTTATATCAAGTATTTTATTTATATCATGGGCCTTTTAATAAAGTCAGACAATAAAACTTAAAGACAAATTTAGACATCTATTATCAAAACAAAGAGGAAGAAGCTGTCTTTCATTCCCTAACTACTCTCCTTGATACCCAGCTTGTGGGAGATTGACACAGAGTTTCCATTTGCCTAACTTGAAATTAGGTCTTCCCAGGAAATGTCTTGGTAAGGATGTTCTGCTTTAAGAAGTTAAATATCAATTTTAATAAAAAGATGATAATTCTAGAATTCAGTGTTCATCCTCCAGAAGTATACATCTATGATCCATTTTTTTCACTAAATTATATTTCAGTAATTTAATGAGAAATTGATGTCAACAGAAGTTGAGAGCTGCCCACATAAAAAGGCTTGCAGCACAATGATTTAGTAAAGTGTGTTAACCAAGGCAGAGGGTTCGCTTGACCCAAACAGTCAGAATCTGAAACAGTGTCCTTCCTGATGAAATGATTTAAGCACAGACATTTTAGCAAGGGCCCTTCCCCTAAAATTCTGTGCATCTCAGGATAGCTAGTTCTGAAAATGTGAATAAAATACACCATCACTTTCATATAGTTCAGTAAGACTTGAAATTTCAATTAAAAAGTCACTAAAACCATTCACCTAGTTTAATGCCAATCTTTGCTTTCCAGGAAAAAAAAATACTCTTTATTAAAATTCAAATGAATACAGTCGATTTGTCCCCCAGAACATTTTAGACCTTTATGTAACTCAGTAACACGCAGCATTTCTCTTCATGTGCAGGAACATAAGGTTTTCCCACAGTGGATTTTGCAAGGCTGCAGCCAAGTGCAGTATGGAAACACACTCTCACAATCTCTAGACCTGAACGACACATTAAATCTGAAATTCAGAAAGGGAATAAAATGTCAAAAGCTGAGTTTTGAATAAAGTATGACAAAGAACTGATGGATGGAGTGAGCAGGATAGGCAGTAAATGAAAATAAAATATAAAAAAATAAAAGAAAATGAAGAAATATTGTCACTAAAAGAGAAGAGAAAAAGGGGCTTGCACGATGGCAAACGTGCAGTGGGATGTCTCCCACTGCATGGGTCTGGTTTTCAGTTCTTCATTTTTCCAGTAGTTAGGCTAGCAGCAAACTGAGTACATCTTTATGAGGTAAGAGACATATATATCCCTTTTAGGCTGTTCATAGGTTTCCTACTTCTGTTCCTTTACCTGTACCTACTCTACATTCCAAAGGATGCTGCGTGAAAACGAATGCAGAAAGTCTCAGAGCTTAGCAGGTGTTCCATGTTTGTCTGAGAAAGGTATTCCCACCCTTTCTGCAATCACCAAACAGCTTCCTTATGTCATATTTAGCAGAACAACTCTCTAAATCACTTAAATTACTTAATTTTCTTCTTTCCTCTTCCGAGGGGAGGAGTATTCTTGCACTGATTCTGTAAGCATGAAGGAAGAACAACATTCAGTGGCATTTTTAATTACCACTTTTCCTAAACGATTTTGAAAATTTGAATTCAAATACAAATTTAACTTCTGCAATTAAAACAAATATACTTCTAACAGCTTCTGTTACCACTAATAGTATTCAGAGGTCAATAGTGAAATTCCCAAAACTCACATTTAGAGAGTCCCTGTACTGTAATGTTTCAACTTTCAACGCACAAACCAGGATTAAGGATATTCACTACATCTGTCTTGTCCCTGGGGAGAAAATGGCGTTGAAAGCTTAAGAGTTTTACAATAATCCATAATATTCAAAATACCGTCACCACTAGAGATGGGGTCCTCATCAGTGATTTGTCTTTGGACACTGCCTGCAATCCTATCACAGTTCATAGGAATCTTTCAGGAAGGGACGACTCATTGTGTTGATGTCTGGTTACCCAGCACTAACCTTAAATGCCTTTCTACAGATAGCTTTGTAAGTATAAAATATTACATCGGTATTATTTCAATTCTGGTATTACTATTAAGAAGAAAATATGAGCTGATGAATCACCTTATCTCAGTTTTGGAAGCTGTAAAGTAAAGCGAACAGAAGTAACAAACATCTCCGGTTTTCCCTAAGTAGAGTTTTCAATGGGTTTCTGCAGCCCTTTCAGATCCTCCAAAGATGCTCTGAAACACACTCCTGTCGTTATGGCAAAGGTCACCAGATGGCACTGTTAAACATTTAAAGATTTAACTGATAAAGTTTTATTTTTTAAAAAAAGTAAAATAAGCAAGGTTTTAGTCTAAAAAGAAAATGCTGTTATGTTCTGGCTTCTTTTGCTTTGAGGACCAACATATGTAGTGTACGACACACTCATTACAGAAAAAGCATAAAGCTCTGCTTATGTAGTACTTTTTTTTTTTTTTTCATTTGGAAACAAGTCACAACATTTTGATATTTGGTACCACTTGTCAAGACAGAAAAAACCTTGGAAAGAGGAGGTGGGGATAGTCCCTCCATTCCTTAATAAAGTTTTCCTTCCCTTTTTTTCCCATACTTAAAAGTCCCTGTGTATTTTCTGGAGTGTTCAGGGAATCTTTTGTAATAATAGAACATATTTTGACAGCAACATCTTGGCAATGTTTTCTACCAATTGATACTTGATGATCTAGGGGGAAAAAAGCGTACTGCTAATCTCCCATTATTAATCCATTCTCATCGGAAATTCCACCCAACAATGACGATTTCTTCTTCCCAAAGATCAGTGGAGTTCCATCAGTGTGTAAACCTGCAATCTTTATTTTCAAGCACTGACAAATGTATTGATCAGCACTCTTTAACAGGATATATATATTTGACTACTTAAACCTAATAGTAGTGGAAG
>NW_009732631.1:6385-42826 GCF_000703405.1 Apaloderma vittatum | reverse complement strand
CAGGAATGTGTACAAACTTGCACACAAAATGATAAACAGCACAGACACGTCTGACATGAATTTTATCACCTGGCTAGATGCCGAAGAGATTTATGAAGGTAAGTTGTCTAAGTGGACCTGAAACAATACATAAAATCTCACTAGTTGGTCATTCAGGCAAGAAAAATGCCAAGGAATTTTAGCCCGTGCTTTTATATTTAGTGAATTTTCTTGTCGCCTTACATGTTAGTATAAATAATACTGCACTTTTAAAACTTCATTCTCAAGAGTATAAAGCCATCAGCATGTATAAATTGTTATAATAATGTTTGACAGCTTAGTTTGGGCGAGTCAGCAAAACTTTATTTAGAATTAACCCAGTGATTAATTTCATTGGCACCAACTGAAAAGAAAGTCAGCAAACACACTATTTTAGAGTGCCATAATAATACAGAGAGGACCTATAAACCATGTATTTTAGGTGCTTTGAAATTTCCTTTTATTTCCCCATGAGGCAACGGACTTCCTGATAGGTCACTTAAATTCTTTTAGGTTGCCCCCTCATCCATAAAATGGAAACACCAATATTGCCTGGCCCCTTTTTGGCTATCTTTTGAAACTCTGGTCTGACTATAATCTCATTCTAACCAATGACCATACCAGTGAGAATTAATTCAGGCACTTTGCACTATTTTCCTGGGTTTTGTGGGGAGGAACGACTGAGAGTTTCGAAACCATTCCAACATAAAACAAAAACCTATCTGAAATCTCAAAAAGTACCATCAGAATATTAATGTGACCTTTTGCACTGTTGATATCTCTAGACCATACAATCTGTAAATAAATAATATTATCTTAACACATTCTGTATTCTGGAACTTGCCATCTCTTCTTATATTGAAGCCTTTAGGGAAAAAAAAAAAAGTGTATTTTCGTCACTGTAAACTTTGAATTTCCTACAAGTAGTCTAGCTACAACTGGAATTCTGTCATGAATTTCAAGTAAAATGGCAAATACAATCAGCTGAGTATTACAGTACTTTTGGTCATATGGTAAAACTCCAAAAATCAGTTCAGAAAGAACAATACATCAGTCCAGCTCTTTCAACTAAAATTCTAGGTACTCAGAGGCTCTGCTGTCAGTTTGAAGCATTTATATATTTATTTTCCAAATACTCTTTCCTACTGCAGAACACAGGGTAAAGGCTGCCTACCTCCCTCTGTGCATGAAGAAGGACACAAGTTTGTATACCTGGTTGCATCTTCCTGGAGAACTCATCTAAGAAAGGCTTCTTTGGTTAGGTTCAGAAGCCAGTTCTGACAACTATAATGCAAATAATCTCACTGAAATCCAATGAATTACACTGATTTGAAGTTGTGATTTAAATTCTGACAAAATTTCAGAATCCTTGAGACCATTATATATTTAATTTTTATCCCATGGAGTCTTCCTGTGCGTAATTCCTTTCAATCAATACATGCCTAAACTATAAAACCTAAGGAAAGAAGCAAGACAGAACGGTATTTTAATCTATTGATTCAAAGGGGATGTCTCTATTATTTTACTTTGCATCTTTAATAGGTTGAATGACATTAAAATTAATAAAATGCAGAGACTTTTGGCTGGGGAATACTTTTTAAAAGTGTAACATCTGCTAAAGCTGGAAAAATGAACTGAATTTATATACCTGTAAAGAGCATTTAGGGGAAAAAAATAAAATAAAAGACAGCCCTAACCCAAAAATAGAGGAGCTAAAATAGAAAATTTCTATGCAGGAATTTTTGCTGTTGTTGTATTTGTTCAGTCAGTTTCCTTACTCTCATGTGTGGTATTTATTTATTACACACTACCAGGAATGAAAACAGAATTTAGATGGAGATTTTTGCAGATGTTGCAGCCTTTCTTCCACAACCAAAGTATATAAACTTAATCTGATTTTTAACATTAACATCCATATTAAATACATATTTGCTGTCTCCCTTAAATGAATTTATAGCATGTACTGGCTCTTAACAGCTTCCAGTATCAGCAATTGGTTATCACAGGTAAGAAAAACTCTGGACCATAAAGCAAAGCTGATCAAAACAAAGCTCTAAATATAGCAGGAAGAAAAGGGAGAAGAGCAAAATAGCATTGGAATGTATGGAAAAAGGCATTTCTGCAAGATAATGTTTAAAAGACTTTCTCACATAATGAATTTGATTTGATCTGGAGTAACTATAGAAGCTGTGTCCCAAGAGGTGGCTATTAACCATGGCATTATTGCACACACTTTTATCTGCAGACACACAAGACCACCAGCAAAAATAACTTCTTCAGTGTACTTACCTCAGTGGTGCTGGGTACCAGTGTGGAAACAACCCCAACTTCCACTTAAAACCAACTCCATTTATCGGCTGTCGTATGTACTTCCACACACGCACACACACTGCCTGGTTAAAGCAAGTCACTGCTGATCACTACAATAAAGTGTAGACCTAATGAAGGCTAGGAAACAGGCATTTGCCTGTGATTTAAGTACACATCTGCTTTGTAAGCAACTAGAAAACTTAAACCACAATGTATTACAAGGTATTTCTGTCAAGAAATGTATTATTCACTACGGTTTGACAGGATGGCCATGAAACTTCACATCAGAATTGCTGGACAGTTAGCACCCAGTAGGTCCTGCCTGGAAGTGTGAATGTAACACCTAGAATCACATCCAGACTAGTGATCGTAGACTGAAAAAATCTCTTTTTTTTATTTTTGGAAAACAAGCCCAGCATATATACCCTAGTAACAGAATAGTTCTCCCTTCGTGAAGGCAGGCACACTCTGATCCATGCTTTTGACAGTGTACTTTAACCTGTGCCCTTTCTCCCATGAGCTCTCCTTAGCATGAGTAGCAGATTGCAATTCCTCCCATGTAGGAGGAAAATCCAGTAGTGAAACAGTTTTCACTTTCCTTCTGGAGCTCCAGCTTTGTAGAAAAAAAAAGTTATAGAATTATAACAGAAAATACCCTGCAGCTTGTCCTTACAGAAAGTAGATCAGATATGAGTAAGTGTTGGGGTGGACACAAGAAAAATGGTACATCATTAAAATAGATTCTAATTTTGTGCAGTATGGAATATTAGAGCAGAACATTCTCCATTTGCTCGTGCCTTCGTGCTAGAGGGGTCACTCACAAGGTTAAAACTCCTGCGTGGGGCAGACAGTGGCTGCCTCTAGCTCCGCCAGCACCAGAGTGAACTGCTCTGTTCTGTTGGTCATTTGGGAGCAGAGAGGGGTTACTTAGTGTGAAATACTGAATTGTGAATCCCTTTTAGAAAGTAGCCAGTAAGGAAGATTGACAAATTCAACATCAGGATTCTCAGTTGTTGAACTGCTTTTCTTACAGCACATAAGCATCTCTGGAAGACTGAAATGCTTTTACGGGTTGTCATGTCACCTTAAATTTTGGTGGCTCAAGCATCATAAATTACTTCCCTGAAGTATATAAAAAAACAGCAGGAACCACAGAAGTAGCTAGTGAATACCTCTAGATATTCAGCACAATTTAGACTCCATGAAATATAGATTTTTCAGTACAACGTATCCACGGTAATAACATGCTGATATTTACAACAATACATTTGATTATTTCTTAGTCTTGTGTTAAAAGAAAGGAACAAAAATACCCAGGAAATCTGACAGCACAGTGGATGGTGGCTGCTTTTGATGCCTTGGCTGCTCTCCATTGCCTTCATTACTCAGCTCAACGGGGTGCAAGATCAAGAAAGTCTGCTTCCACCTCTAGGCCAGGGTGGCATAACTCTAGCAGGGTGCAGTGTTCTTAAGGAAGCGTGTGAATTGTAATCACAAATAGCAAACCCCTCCTTCCATATAATATTATTATTCTTCTTCGAGGCATCAGTACCAAGGAGGAGGTGGAGAACGCAGAAGAAGAAATGAAAGCACAGACAGAGCAGTAATGCGCAACAACTTTGTTTAAAAATTGTGTAAAACCAGCCTGCTTTCATTTACTCTCTTTAACATGCACAGTTGGACTTCTCTCATATTTACGTACTTTTGCCTATATCAACTTGTTTCCATTGAAACAGTACATACCTTTGTTGTACTGTTTCTAATGTGTAATTTATTTTGGCAAGAATATTCCTGTGCATTAAACTCAGTGAGAAAACAAATAAAACCGACACAATGAAAGTAATTTCCTTTCTATTTGTTTTCCATGCAGAAGTCTTAAATGTGTTTGGAGAAAAAGCATCCGGACCAGACAGACGCTGTTGTTGAGAAGCCACTGAAGGAAAAGTGCAGTAACCTCAGAATCATAGAACAGTTTCAGCTGGAAGAAACCTTCAAGATCATCGAGTCCAACCTGTTCCTAGCCCTATCAACACCACTAACCCATGTCCTTCAACGCGACATCCGCCCATCTCTTAAACACCTCCAGGGGTAGTGGCTCAACCCCCTCCCTGGGCAGCCTGTTCCAATGCCTGACAACCTTTGCAGTAAAGAAACTGCGTCCCACTTCCCCCTTACCACGCTCAGGCTCTAAAAACATTCATATCAGTCAATTTTTGAAACCTGAACGCTGAGCCCTTCCTCCTCCTATGCATGCCAAGGGCTGCCAAGAAGAGAACTATGCCACACAAATCCTACGGCTGAGCACAGGAGCAATGTATCAGCCTCCCAGAAATCAAAAGTAAGGGCGGGATAGGATTTCATAACTGTTTCTTACAACCACTTCATACCACAGCTCTTTGGTGTGGGAGGTTATGCTTTTATTCCTCCAGTTTGCTTCAGAGTGCCAAGCACTTGTATTAACACATAGGAAAAATACTTAAGTCAGTGATAAACAGCAATAATCTTCCCCAGGAACGAAGCGTTTTTGGGGACATGGAGATCTAGTTCTGTTTTTGACGCATCCAGAGCACTTGCAAGGCTGGCAGAGCTGTGTCAGGCCCATCGCTTGGTTATTCCTGAGGCCTCTGGCACGACCATTCTTCCCTGTTTTTACTCACCCACCCAGTGTTCGGCATTTCCACCTTTAGCCCCTCACCATTTTAGAAAATACCCTTTTGGTGCCCTTTCTACAACCCAGGTCAGTGACACAAGTTGCATGCAGGTTAAAACTGGAACACGTGTGACCCTGTTCAAACCAAATCGCCCTCTGTGCCGCAGAAAACACTCTGCAGGGAGCTTTTAGGAAATCACGTAAGATAGACTGCATCTGACTCAAGCTTCCAGTGTATGAATAGGTGAGGGGTTCCCAGACTCAGCACTTAAAGATCTGCCTTGGCTCATCAACATTCACAACTTGTGCCATAACATGAAGGAGATAAAGCACAAACAAGCTCCGAAAGGAAGATAGAAGAAGAGCTGTTAAAAGCAAACATTCTTCCTTCATTGTGCTGTTGGTTTTCTCTTTAACAGACCACATTCCCAGTCCACCCCGAGCAAGGCAAGAGTCTCAGCGGTGGAGCGTTTTGCAGATCTCACAGCAGCAGCACACACAATACCGTACCTATAAAGAACACAGCTGCTTGAAATTTCCAGGCAGCCACCAGATTTGTTTTCATTTGGGAGGATATCCCCTCAACTGACTCACAGATGGAGAAGGCAGTTAACCTGCTACAATAATCATCATCGTTCACGAAGGCTTAGAGCTCAATCCAAATCTAAGGCAAGGAGCAGTGGGAGATTTTAATGCTTGGAGTCAGTGCCTTGATGTGAGTGAGAACACCAGCACACAACCTGAGAGGCACAAACTCGCTGTTTCAGTTGGGGATGGACTCTTCTGTTTAAGTCTGTAGGCCCAGATCGAGCTATTGGGCAGAACCATTTATTACCATGGCTGCTGCAGAACAGGATACAAAGCAAGAGAAGCCACTGTTTCAAACAGCTATTAACCTCGGTGAACTGGTGAATTCTGTAATCATTAAAAAATGTGTTATCTTGGAGGCTATCACAGTGAGGAAGGACAGTCTCTCTCGTCTCCTAATCTCTCATTCCAATTTAAATGATACAAAATCCCTTGGAAGTGAAAGGTTTTCTTATTTCTTTTTTTCTACACAGTCCCATCATCCCAAAGAGAAGCTTATCACACAAATTTTAGATCCAATATCTTATTAATTATCATTATCGTAAGATTAGTTACAGGTAGAAAGACTGACTAGTCTGGTCTGGGTTTAGATAAACACACTAACAGGAATGCTTAGGAAATTTAATTTGCCACTTAAGATGAAGGCCTCTGAGGCAGGCTTTCCAGTATTCCTAGCATCACACTGGTGTAAAATATGAATAGTGGGTGAAAATTCTATCAGAGTAACCTTGAGCTCTGTGGGAGATTAGAATTCAAACATTCTGGAGAGCACCAAATTCTTGTTTTCAAAATGTTTCAGATTTTCCCTACATACTGGAAAGCAGGGCATAAAAACATTCCCCTAGCCCCACGAAAAACTACTCTGTTATATTAGGGCTTTAGTGCCTGGAAGATTCTAAAATGAAAATGATCTTGTACATTTTATCTATAGCACCAAATTAGAAGAGGAAAGGTGCTGCAGATATTTTTGCAATTAAACAAAAGCCACTTCACTTTTCTGTAAATAATTACTGAATCAGTAATAGAAATATAAAAATATGCATATATACAAGATACCTGGTTTATTAGTTTTAAAACAATTCAAACCACAATTTCAGCAGTTCTTAAACTGTAATTTTTGAAACTTTACAGGGGACCATCAGACATTTTGGAGATGTGCAGTTCCCCATGCTCCTGGCCTACATGAGTAGCTCTCCAGGTCAGAGTGCCTTTGCCAGCACGTGGCTCCAGCATAACTAGGATTTATGCTCCATGCAGCTTCATTGGAAAATAAGATTTTGCATTCTTTTTTTGGTTTATCCAAATGGTTTCAACCACCCTTACTTTGCAATTGCATGAGGAAAGGACAAACAAGGTCGGAGAATAATGAAATTATAATTCAGTGACAAAATAACAAGCAACAAATGAATGCATTGGCAAATCAAGCCCAACAACAGAACATTAGTCAAACAACAAAATGATTAATAGACTTAAGTATTCCAGGCAATGATTAAAATACCTAACTCTTGTATTTATGAACTTCCTCATTTTCTCTCCGTGAGTAACAACAGCCATGTGGCAATCGCTGCTTCTTTAAATCACCAAAGCAGATTTAATGTGCTCATAGTAAAGCTATCACAGCTTTAAAGCCACGCAAAATGATTGCAACATTTTTTGCCACCTATCAATAAAAACTGGGTTTGTGGTGATATTAAAAGATGAAAATCACTTTCTTTTACTTACTGACATCTCCTTTTTGAAGTTAACTTTACGACTAGAAAGAGAACAGCCACCTTTTGTCACCGTTGAAAGACAGAGGGATTAAAAGGAGCACATATCACTGCTGCAAATAGGCTACAGATCTTCATCAATATAAATCCACAAAGCATTTTACTATGTCAGGGAAACACATTCTGAATTTTTTATTCCAGGAAGAGATTACGGGAACTTAAAAGGCAAATAGCCATTGATTCTTATTACGTGAACTGTTAAAGGAAGGAGAAAAGCAAACATTTAAACTATTCCTTTAAACTCTCTTCCTTAACTTGTGATTCTTCTTACTAGCAATTTTCCAGGGTCTGTGTTATGTTTCATGTTTTTCCCCTCGAACGTACTTTTAGTTTGCAAATCAATCAAATTTCAAAGAAACTATTTTGTTTTTTTCATTGAGACACAGCAGGCAGCACTTTCTCTACTTGTGTTAGTATATTTTTTTTAATTAGCAGGGCCTGCTGAGTGTTCTGAATATAGCAGCCACGTTGTTTGTATTTCATATTGTAGTACCCTACAGGCTCATTGATCCTGACCCCATGTAACAACCAACTGGTCTTCCCTTACATACACACTTATGTGGGTGATAACTGTCTCTGGAGCGACTAGTTGTAATTACGCTAAGGTAATAATTATTACCTTAGTACCCAGGAATTCAAGCCGTGGACCAGACTCCCTCTATCAAGTCAGGGTGTCCTCTGTGACAGAAAACTTCTAATCCTTGACAAACCAGCTCGGCACCGAAATAGGAAGGGGAGTAATGAATGACAGCAAATATGATGGCCAGTATGAGAGGCAAGCAATTGCCTAATGTGTCAAAGATTCCATTTCATACAGATTAATTAGGCCTTTTCATGTCTTTCCAGAACATCAACACATCTCTTAATTTCTGTAAAGATATCAAGCACCCACAAATTTTAACTCAAACTTTAATTTTTAAAACTCTTTTGACAAGAAATACAAATATTAGGAGTGCTAATTAACTTCAAAAAGGTAATAAAAGTTGTATTCTGCAGTGTTTTTGATTATGTATATCTCTTCCCCCCCCCCGAAAACATCCACCTTTAGACAACTCTCTGAGGAGACTACAGAAATTTTAGCTCTATACTCTATAAGTAAATTACACTGCAGCTGGTGACACATATCTCTTTAAAAAATAGCATATATGGATTCAGGAAAAAAGAATTAGCAAGTTCTTTACAATGGCATGGCTATTTATTCTAGGTACTATAAGATGCGCTTTCAAAGGTTCCAACCAGCCACACTCATCTGTCAGCACCAGTGGTTATTTCCTGTGCGCTGGATGTTCTGTCTAGAACAAACGAGGCCCAGGAAGAGTAACGATGCTCCAAAAATGCTCCCAAATTCAGCAACTAACTGGGCTTCGCAAGTAGTGCAGAAGAGTTACCATGGTAATATCGCTAACTCGAGGCACCTCTGATCAAAATATAAGAATCTTTGACCTTTTTTTTAAAACAGTGATCTGTTGTGAGACTTTAATTTCCAGTGATTATTTTTAATCTTCAACACAATGAATAAAATCTATTTTTCCAAAATTCTGGATTCGAATACTATAGTATATTGTCTGACCTTTCTCTAAAGTAAGCATCTCTATGTACAGCATGGATTTATTGGAGGTTTCTGCAACTCTCTTATTAAAATGCATCCGCATGGGAAAGAAAAAAAAAATCCACAAACAAACAAAGCCCACATACTTCATATTTAAAAGAGCAGAGTTTCTGTGATGTTTTACTAAAAAGCTAATATAGAATCATTTTTAGATTTCACTTTTGACTTTTTAATTTACAAATATTTTAGTCTTCAGTACACAGCAAAATTTAAACCTGTTTAGTTTTTTTAATTAAGAACTCCCCAAGTTGTTGGCTAATATTTGTCAAGAAAGAACAAAATCGACTCTCATGTTATTATTTTCCCACACAGATTTCATCTCCCCCCAATAAAAGAAATTTTTAACATTCAGATACAAGTATCTTCCTCCACAAAGGAATACAATGACATAAAATGACATAAAAAGATATAAAATGCAACAAATAAAATATCTCTGTATTGGCTATGCTCAGGAAAACTACATATTGCGCCAAAACTCCAAAAGTCCCTTTGTAAGAGTTTTGCTCACTGGTAGCTCACCTGAAAAAAAAACTCTAAGTAAAAACTGAGTAAGTACTCCAGCTGTGCCTCAGGCCGACAGCTGAATCCCAGCAGCTACTTGCACTAAGTCTGTAAATGATCAGGTCTTCTTCAGAAATACATATAGCATAAAGCAGAACTGCTGTGGAATCTATAAAATCTTAATTCTCAGCTTACTACTAATGTTAAAGTTTGTTCTGATTATACTTTCCCAAGCACTGGGATTACAAATCTGCAGGCTGCAGTTACGGTCACACTTTCAGGTATGCCAGGATTCCCAAGAAAGACAGGTAATTATTTTAAAATTAACAGTACATTTTCTATAGCGCAGATCAGTTTAGAACAGAAAACAGTCTCTGTCAGACCCAAAGCATGAAATACCCTCTCCACGTATGTGTAGCCCTACAATCAACACTTCCAAGCTACTTGCCAGCAGAACTCACAGCGCTGAACATCAGCATTGTCAGCTCCTTGGAAACTTCTGCCCTATTTTACAGAGCCCAGACAGACTTTTTGTCTCCATCAATAATCCTTTCACACAGGGAAGCAAGCTCTCGAACAGCAGTACAGGACAGAACATGTATCACAGCTAAAGAAGACTGCGGCACAGTAACTTCTACATGTAATCAGGACGGGAAGGATGAGCAGAGCCCACCTCTCCATTAGGCAAACGCCATGGCCAAGGATGAGAGCTGGCAAGGGAGTGGAAGTGGGTTCTGTGGCTGCCTGCTCACCTTCTACCATGTTCACAAATTAGGTAGGACTACGAGAAAACTCTAGCTGGTATGTGTACAAGGTGGGAGAGAACGAGCATAGTTAGTGACCTACTCTGGGTGATTCTGCTCTGGCAGGGGCATTGGGCTAGATGATCTTTCAAGGTCCCTTCCAAACCCTGACATTCTGTGATTCTGTGAAAAGCTGCTCTTAATCTCTTGTTTAGATTTATCACTTGCAGCAATCAATCAGCTAGCCCCAAAAATGTGTCGCACAGGATGCACTAATGGCAATCCAAAAGCAGTAAAACTTGTGGCAGTGAAGAACAGCTCCCCAGAAACAACCAAAAACCAACCAAACAAAGAAAACAACCACCACAAAAATGAAATTTCTATTTGACCTAAATGTTTTCAGAGTTTATGGAGTCTGTGACTTGCTCATCCAGACCTCAAAATCAAATTGAAACACCATATAAAGTCTGGAAGATGCAAAGATTTACTAACTTTTCCATGTTTCTACCACCAAAAACGCCCACAACATGAGACAGTAATAAATCTCACCAAGAATTAGTTGCTAATAACAACTCTTTTTGCAGGCAGATAAATTATTTTGGAAGTCTGGAACTCCTAATCACACTCTTTGTTGAGTGCTCAAAATGCACAGCTGTGCCTTCATTAGTGGAAAAAGAAAGATGTGACAAGCACTTTCACAGCTGAAGGCAGAAGCAAGGGCCTGCAGATGTACCCGTTAACAAGAATTGTATTTCACTCACATTACTTGGAAGACGATTCTGACTCGTGCTACCACAAGCCAACAGCAATTTCTACTTTCATTTTCTGCAGTCCATATATTAAAAGGAGCTTCCTGGATCCTTCGGTGAACACCGATAGCAGCTTTATTAAGATGAAAAGACTGCCTTTCCTTCTGCAAGTACTGGAGGGCTAAATACTTTGAAAGCCTGACAGTACCTTTTATGAGTATGTCAGGGGGGACACGAACATCTAGAGAGCTGAGGTCCAAAAGAGCCCAGCTGCTGGGCAGCTCTATATGAATTTATGTCAGACTCAGCTTCTCCCTCCTGCCGTGTGCTGGAAACTCATGTATATATCATGTAGATCCTTAGGTATTTGTCATACGTATTACGTATATCCTTAGGTATGCAGCAAGGGTTAGTTCTATGTTTGGGGTGGGTCTTAGCAAATCTGAGGCATTTTGCAAATGGCTCCTCCCGGCTGTAGACCTCTTTGGCATCAAAAGGGAAAAAAAATCCTGTAGTGGCAGTTATTAAATGTAATTTTTAAGGTATGTAAATCATGTGATTGCAAGTTTCTGCATTTAACAGAAAATGTTTGTTCTTACACCCCATAAATGTAAGAGTTTCAGCAGGGGAATGGTTTGTGTCTTTACAACATTTTCAGGACAGTATTGAGAAATCTGGCTCATATTGGTAGACTTCAAGAGAAAAAGTTTCCAAAGAGTAGAAAGCCTGATTTTTCTATTGGACTCACATGAGGGCATTTTTTTGTCTTTCAGCTAGTTCTCCTTTGGAAATCCTAGTAGGACATATGTAGAAATCGGTAACCATTTCAGTAAGAAAGCAAGCATCTCTGATCCCCATTTGACTTCATCTGAACAGTCATACAAGGCATGTAACTAATAGGTATGTTGCTATCTAAAGCATTTTTCCATCAAGAGGAGAAAATTACAGTTAAAAGATCATTGTGTTTTCTCCTTTCCTCTAACACTAGATATAATATTATGACCAATGTGAGATTTGATTCAGGTCTTCTCCGAAAACCAAACCATCCAGCTCCCATGTTAAGAGCAGGAAGCAAGCCCAGGTTTTCCCAAAGGACTAGTACAGCACTTCAGGTTTTGTGCATCATAGGACATTCAAGTTTACCAGAAGGGAGAAGTATGGGCCCCACACTGTGTCCACTTCCATTTGTGAGCAATACTCTGGCCATTTTTTAACATAAATTATGAGTGTCAGTTCATGGCAGAAAGCAGAACAGTTGCACTTCACAAAAGTATTTTTAATTACAATGTACCTTAAATGTGTGCACTCAGGATATCAGAAAAGTTTTGGTTTTATGTAACTGCACATTTCACATAACAACTTGCAGAACAGAGCTTACTCCTGTCCTGTTTTATCCTGCTGATGCCACTGTGTGCTGTTAGGTTGAGAATTTAAAATTATATTCATGGCTTTCTTGTAGAAACCTGAAAATTACCTGCAAATAAATGTTTCATCCCATTTGTCTATCACTTCTTTGTCTTTCAATTAAGTAAAATAGCTCGAATTAGCTAAAAAAATAACTAAATATTTTACTGCTTCAAAACTGTGAACTATTCTTTTTTTACCTGTAAGTCTGCATCACTTTCTCCAGCAATGCCTTGATCACAGATGAAACTGTTCTACCATAAATATTTCAACGTAAAACATAAAATACGACTTCATATTATTTTTACTTTTGTTCAATAATTTAGTTTAGGAAGTAAATCAAGATCTGAATGCTCATTAAATGAAGATGTTTGGTTTCAAAAAATAAATTGTAAGAGTCAGTAACAAGGAATACAACAAACCAAATGATTACGAAGATGTTATCAGAACTAGTTCAGGGCACAACAGGGATGGCTGTTGAAATCGTCTTAGGATAAGAGTAATGCAGCACACCATGGTTGTACCTTATTATCAGATTTAAAATGAATAAACAGATTGAGATTGTTCCTTCAAGTACAAGAGCTTTACCCTAAAGCAGGGAAAAAAGAACCACCCCGCAAGGAATAGCTTCTAAATAGGCAGAGGGTGTTCCAGATTCCCAGAAAAAGGGGACTATCAGCTCCTGCCCTTCAGCAGACGGCACTTTCTCTCCTATATATCCCCTATAACAAAAGTACGAAGGTCACAGCTCCAACATCTGATTCCAAAATGATCTTCCAGAGGTGAGCAGGCTTTCACACACAGAATCACACAGAATTATTGAGGCTGGAAAAGGCCTCTGAGATCATCAAGTCCAGCCCATGTCCCAACACCACCACACAGGCCAAATCACGGCACTAAGTGCCACATCCAGCCTTTCCTTAAACCCCTCCAGGGATGGTGACTCTACCACTTCCCCGGGCAGAGCATCACAGTGCCTGAGCACCCTCTGCGTGAGGAAGGGCTGCCTGAGATCCAACCTAAACCTCCCCTGACACAGTTTCAGACCGTGCCCTCTCATTCTGTCACTGGTTGTCTGGGAGAAGAGCCCGACCCCCACTTGACTACACCCTCCCTTCAGGGAGTTGTAGAGAGTGAGAAGGTCCCCTCTGAGTCTCCTCCAGGCTGGGAGCCCACCACCGTTACAGCTCTGTTACAAACGAACATAACCAATACAAAGAGCTGCGTTGCCTGTCTGTAGCTGGATTCACTTCTGCAACAATTCTAGGAGATGCATATTAAAAGAGGGGAAAAGTCAGTTAAACAAGTGGAACATCCTACATCTGATGCAGAATTTTGAAAGGGGCTATCAAGTATGCAAGACTATTAGAAAATCAGAAGAACTTTAGACAGCAAGAAATTGTGCTGAACTGCCTGCTAGTAATTAAAAGTGCATTTGTTTGAAAGACCATATATAGTTCTTAACGTGCAAAGATTTTGACCTTCTGTATCAGGGCAAATACATGTGTTTGAGGCTTAAATTACCATAAATGAGTCCATTATTTTAAAACACAGACATTTTCTCTCTGGCAGATCTGGCTTGGGGAACATGACATCAGCTCTTATGGAACCTCACATGCATGTGGAAACCAAGCAACATCAAGAAGGGGTCAGAGAAGTGTCACTGTGCATTGAATAAACCTATTTTTAGAATCATAATCTGGTCTGCTGCTAATTCCTCCTCTTTTTTAATCTTAGTGGTCACCACTTCCTTTGAGAAAATGGGAAGGCTGACAATGGTCCATTGTTCCATTAATCCATCCTGTGTATAAAGTATCTTCCAAACATCATTTTCAATAGTTTGGTACGTTGACTTTTAAGAATTTAAGAATTTTAATATTGAATGTTAAGATTTTAAGAATAACTGGATAGACATAAAATTATTTTAGAAAGGTGCTAAATATAGTCTCAGAGAGTTTGATTTCATAGTATACATTCTACCATGATAACCCATATTTAAAAAGAGACACTCTGAGAGCAGCCAATACAGCTCTAGCAGCCTTATTCTACATCTGCACGCCAGCAAACATTATTGTTTTGCACAGAGTGGATCATGGTCACATCCTGAACCTTAAATACAGCTCATCGTCCTCCAGACATAGCACTACCCTCACAGAAAAGATTTTTTTTCCTAATATCTAATCAAAATCTACTCTCAGTTTGAAACTGTTGTCCTACCACTACACTCCTTGACCAAGAGTCTCTCCCCAGCTTTCCCATAGCCCCTTCAGGTACTGGAAGGCCACTATAAGGCCTCCCTGGAGCTTTCTCCCAGCTGAACAGCCCCAACTCCCTCAGCCTGTCCTCCATAGGGTAGATATTCCAGCCCACCAATCATGTTTGTGGTCTTCTCTGGACACACTCAAACAGATCCATGTCCTCCTTGTGTTGAGGTCTCCAAGCTGAACAAAGAACTGCTCACAAGAGCAGAGCAGAGAGCGAGAATCCCCTCCCCCAGCCTGCCGGGCATGCTGCTCCTGAGCAGCCCAGCATGGAACTGGCTCTCTGGGCTGTGAGCAGGCAGTCTTGGCTTGTGGTCACTTTTTCATCTACGAACACCTCCAAGTCCTTCTCGGCAGGGCTGTTCTCAATCCACTCGTTGCCCAGCCTATGTTTGTGGTTGGGACTCCCCTGACATGATGACAAACCATACTTTTGACCATTTAAAGCATATGTTTTGTACTATCTTGCACAGTGGTAAGGCAAGTGGTGTGTGGAACAACTGTCACAGAATCACAGAATTGTTGACGCTGTAAAAGACCTCTGAGATCATCAAGTCCAGCCCATGTCCCAACACCCCCACATGGGCCAGACCATGGCACTAAGTGCCACATCCACCCTCTCCTTAAACCCCTCCAGGGATGGTGACTCCCCCCTGCCCTGGGCAGAGCATCCCAGTGCCTGAGCACCCTCTCCATGAGGAAGGGCTGCCTGAGACCCAACCTGAACCTCCCCTGAGGCAGTTTCAGTCCATGCCCTCTCATCCTGTCACTGGTTGTTCTGGGAGGAGAGCCCGACCCCATCTGACTACATCCTCCCTTTAGGGAGTTGTAGAGTGATGAGGTCCCGCCTGAGTCTCCTCCAGCTGAACACCCCCAGCTCCCTCAGCCTCTCCTCACGGGACTTGCCCTCCAGTCCCTTCCCCAGCCTCGTTGCTCTCCTCTGGACCCACTCCAGCCCCTCAATGTCTTTCTTGCAGTGAGGGGCCCAGCCCTGCACACAGGGCTCGATGGGAGGCCTCACCAGTGCTGAGCACAGGGGCAGAATCACATCCCTGCTCCTGCTGGCCACACTGTTCCTGACACAAGCCAGGATGCCACTGGCCTTCCAGGCCACCTGGGCACACTGCTGGCTCATGTTCAGCCGGTTGTCCACCAGCACTCCCAGATCTATGGTGAGATCTATAATGTTCTGAAAGACCGTCACCAACAACCAGAGACACAAAGAGCAGAACAGTAACTACAACAAATCAATGACAGTGAGCCATGCAGACTGATACCACTGGCTGCACAGCAATGATGCTTTTGATAAATACATTTTCACAAACCAGAAAATATTCTTGGGTTTCAGAGTCTCCTGCAAACTCTTGTTTTCTTATATGCAGTGGGAACACGTTCCTAGTCTTCGATGCACGTATTTCCAAACAGAGTGCACTGACTTAAACTACGTCTGTTTTACTCATATGAAGGATTATACTGAACTTTGTTATTGACTGGTCTCTGCATTTCCCAGGTTTTGTTTATTTGATTGCTTCCAGTGATTATTTTTACTTGTCATTTACTCTTTGTACTCTCCCATGATACTACTTATTTTCTTGCTCCCACAATATTTAACTCTTTCTATTTTATCTCACAGTTCATTTCACAGATAACTCAATTTATAGCATTATTTCCATGAGTTAAAGACTAAGCTGTGGATAAAAGATGACTGAAACCTTCCAGAGAGGATATAATGAATTCTAAAACTCAAGTTTTACATCATCTGTGAATATTTTTTTTGCTCCTGAGTGGAAGCCCAAGAGTTATTTCTCAAAGTGTCAAAATGAACTTCTTCACAACACTGAATATTATCAATCTCACTTAAAATTGCTGGTGACATCTTGACTACTCTAAGAAATGATGGTAAGTTTTAAACTATATCACACAATTTGAAAGCGAAAGGCTTTTTGATTATACAGTTTCATGAGCTTAAAATTGCGAAATGCAAGGAGTAGGATGAAATAAGAAATTAAAGTCCTTGTCTAGAAGAAACTGATGAGTTCTCTTATTTTCAGCTAGCAACTGTATTGTGTGATAAGTCGGAATGTGGTGTATGCCAGGCAGGTGGATGTTTTGTAGAGGCATATGTATTCCAGGATAACAATACACAACTTTGGTTAACAATACAAAACTAACGCCTGAGGTGGGAACAGGTGAAAGACAAGAATTGATTTTCTGCCATGAGAATTCAAATGAACACTCCTGGAGCTTCAAGTATTTTCTACAACAAATGCTCAGATGTTTATTCCACAGACAAGAGCAGCAAAAGCACCCCCTACCCACAGGACATGTTGTAGTTTGCTCATTTGTTTATTCACCTTGGGAAGTTAAGGAGCTGAGAAGTCAAATTCTCTCAGGCAGGGAGTGAAAGAACTTGAAACCGAGTGTCATAATTTAGCTCAGCTGAAGACTCCTGGGGCAGAAAACTGACAGCTACACTTCTGACAAATTCTGTGATGTTAGCCCCAGAATGTGCTCTCTTCTTTCTTCTCTTCCACCTTCAATTTGATGCCATTCTGTAAATTTAGGTCGACTTTATGAATAGCTTCAGGAGGACAAAACTCATAATTTTCAGCACACGTGCCTTTCATTTAATTTTCTTCCTCATTTCAAACACTAGGTTGCCCAACTTTTTAAAAATTCTCTTGATATGAGCAATGAACAGGCAAATAATGGCACTGGAATAGGAGGCTATGGAAATTTAATAATCATGTGCTTTATTGATGGACAGGTGCCTCAAATGCGTTTTTTCCTTATCATATACAACTTATAGTAATGGAAACCTTATACTATAATCCAAATGTAAAAGCTTCTGTATATTCTGAAAAACAAAAAAATGCTCAGAAAGAAACCAAAAGGAGCGTTACCCCTTCAAAATAAGATTTCAGTGTGTCTAAGCTATCCTATGCACCCTGAATATTGGTGACGACAGCTGAAGATAAACCGTGTGCTGCCGTTCTCCCTACACCTCAAGGCTACTGGTGTTTCCTAAGCATTGGCTGTCAGGCCGTAGTTTCTCCTCACTGAAAAGCTGTCTCCAATGGCCAAGTATCAAAAATGCAGTGAAGATATACTTTGTAATGTGAACTAATGAGAGCCAGGCAGCAGCTACAATTCCTGCTTGCGGGACAAGTTTATGAGCACCGGTTCTTTTGCCATGTGAATATATCTCGAACTCCTGATAGAGAGATTAAACCCAGAGTATTTATCTTCATAAAAGTACTTTGAAGTGCGTTTGCATGAGAAGCACTTTACGTTTCTTACATATGAAAATTGTTTAAAGAGTTTTATTATCTGTACCCGGGAAAAATAATCAGGTAACTCTACACACTAATCAACAGAAAGATAATAAAAAATATTGAATGAAGCTGAAAGAGGATGCTCACAGTAAGAGCAGAAATATTTGTTTTCTTCTCTCAGTAGAGGACAGCCTTAAAACAGTAACAGTAGGCAAGAATTAATATCACTAAACCTAAATCCCTGGGAAGTAGAACAAAACTTTCTCAGCTCGTTCCACAGCTCTGACTATAGCTGTTTTCCTCAGGTGTCTGTAGCCCTGAACACGAGCCAGTTAGCTTCTTCACAGCTAACTGGCCCTCTTAACTACCGTGATCTTGTTCAAAATATGACATATTATCATCTGCCACACTATGCACTTTATTTGGTAAAAGGATTGTAGAAAAAAATAAAAGAAGCATCAGAATTATAAGGTTTAGTGCAACCATTCAACACTGCATATCCTACTGTAAACATGGTTTCCATGACTTTGAAGAAAGTAGATGTATCTAAAACATGTGTACTAAATAGGTATACTAAACACAGATGCTAAATCAATATTTGTATGCAGCAGGTCCATAACCTACCAACACTTGATTTTGCCAGTAAGGAAGAGTATCCAACATTTTCTCTCAGGAAAAGGAATCCTGCAACTTGAGCCGGAAATAATGACTGGGAGCAGACAAGACATGCATCTCTCCTTCCCTGGACAAGACCAAAATACTCTATGCAAACCATGTACTACATAACAATCCATTATCGTATATGGTCAAACATTTAAATTCTACACTTAACTTGTAACATAGGCCTAAAAAAATCTAACAACAGCCTATAAAAGGTGGGATGAAATCACATCACTCAGATGTCTTCCACTGTTCTATCTCCCAACAGCCACCTTTAATTTGCTTTGCTGCTATAGGTTTTTGTGACAGAAAGTTATTAAATCACCAAGCCCGGTGACTTCTTTGTCTCGGCAGTGGAATAGACTAAATGACTTTGGCTAATTTCAATGAGCCACATCATGTTCTATTAAGGCAAAAAGATGAGAAAGAGAGCACAAGAAATTGGATACTGGGTGGTGAAGTGAAAAGGAGATACAATAAAACCAAAAGAAAAGCAAAACACACTTTCATGCAGACAAATGTAGTTTCTTAGTAGCAGCTCTGATCCAAAGGCAAAATGCCTACACGATTTTCTCCTTTCTGTCTTAAAACCAGAAGTAAAAAGCTTGATGCAGAATGCAGAGAGAATCATTTTGAGCATTACCTGATGGTTTCAGCAGCGTCACTGCTATGTCAGGAGCGCCGTGACATTTCCTGGGGGTTCAAGGATTCAGTAACCTGATGTGACACTTGCTACAGCACAGTCTTAACGGATGACTTTAAGCTTGTCAGAATAAACCAAATGCATTTACAGGGATTTCTTTTGCAGGTGTGCACTGCTTCCAGAAACAGTGGTGGGAACATTTATAATTCTAGACTAATTTAGGTTTTCTAAATGTAGCTTTCTAACTCCCAGTTTTACAACTTTGCCTCACTCTTGAAAGGCCTGACATTTCCATATAATCCTGAAATTTGTATTTTCCTGTCTGGTAAACACTACTTAAAATTTCCAAGTGTTCCAGCTGTAGAACTGCCAGAACAAAACCATGCTTCAGTAATAGCAGCATTTATCTTCATCTCATGACAACAATTCATTCAAAAAGCCTAAACAGAAAAATAATACTCTGATTATAGGCTGCTACAAATGTAACAATTATTCAGCCAGATATTCTGTATGTGTTTTCTGTATTTTTTTTTTATAAAAATTGATCCAGTTTGCCTTTGTATATTTTATAGACTGGAGATTACACTTCACACCACAGGTAACACAGATCCAAATAATCTGAAGACTTGGAAGGACTCTGTGAGATCTGTTATGTTAGGTCAAAATTTCAGCTTTATTTTTTTAAAAAAGTATCTCAAGAAACCTCTGACATCTGCCCTAGATTTTTTTAAATCTTAATTAATCTGCTAAATTATGCTGGGTTCCATCTAGTTAATATATCAAGCAAAAATTTGGTATTTACTCTCTCAAAGATAATGTGGATTCTTTTCTACATCCAGGCTCGTCTTGTTCTTGATAGGCTTCCAGGGAATCCCTACAGTCCCCTTCCCGAAGACCTGGCTTGTCTATCCTCAAACCAAACAAGAATAGAGCATAAACTATGCCAAGACCCTCATCCAGGTTCTAGGTAGGCAGGTAGACATGCAAGCAATTACCTTACGCATAGTGACTCTCCAAAGAGTGAGTGGCTTTAATGGATGTTGCAGCCTTGCTATTATGACTAATTTCAATATAAGATGGTATAAGAAATATGAATAATCAGTATCTCAGATGGTAAAAGATACAGGCACATTTTTCATGCAACTCAATCCTCAGTGAGGAGATGCTGTGATTGCAAGCCAGGAAGGGCAACATCCCGAGCTCTGCTGAGCCCTGATCCCACGAGTCCTACATATCACAGAGCTGGGATACTGGCCAGATACTACTGGTAGGTAATTTGCAGCTGCAGCTAGAATGAGAACACTTCCTCAAGAACCTGCTCAACTCTTTGCACTTTGGCGTTTTAGTGCAAGCAGACTTCAAGGGAATCCCTACACCACTTCTGCTTTCCACTTCCCACAGACTTGGCTTGTCTATCCTCAAGTCAAAGAAGAACACAGCATAAACTACGTCAAAGCTGTGACGCAAGACAATTTAATAAGATCTCAACATCCTTTGTGGTGAATGTGTCCACTGGAGAAGTGTACATGCAGACTATTAATGCTGTGACTATTTGGTCTTGTCAATTAGGATGGATAAACTCAGTGCGGTATTCCCAGTGCATATTAGGACACAGTCTACAGAAACGCAAATGATACTAATGTATAATGCAAAATATACTTTAAAGTCACAGCATGAGCATGACTTTAATGCCTTCACTGGGCCCTTACCTGGGCCTCTTAATTCTGTATCAGTTTTGCTTCTCAGTAATGTTCCATTTTATCATAAATTGGCATAAGCCAAAGACATGCAGAGTATTTGCTGTAGCATTTTCTTCAGTATTCTTTTAGCATTTTCTGACTGGAGTATCCTGGCTTTTGGCATAACTATTCTTGCATCTATTCATAATAACTTTTCCCTTAACTTAGTTAAGTTTAAAAGGACATTTCTATATTCTGTAGAAGTTCTAGTTTTCTATAGCTCTAACTCAGAGACACACCAGAAATTAAGTTTGGCTTATCACCTTCATTTTTTTGCCATATATATATATATACATACAAAGTATTGATTTATAAAACTGTAAAAATAACCTCTGCAGCTCTATAAAAACCCCTTTCTAAGAGTCACCATGACTGTAATTCTCCAGAAATTAAGGATATATCTAATTCTTTAACTACCCAAGGCCACAAGACTCTACTATCTAATTCATCACGGATATTTGTCTAAACTGTTCCTAATGCCTTCAGGAAAAAAAAAAAAAAAAAAAAAGAAGAGGTATTTTAACCTTCAAAAGACCACAAAATCAGAGGTGGAAGCAAGCTGGAGCCATGTCATACCTACTTTAAGGGATCACAGCGAGACACAGTTTCTGCCCCAGGGTGGTATCAATGATCCCCTGAGACCTCATACAGGACTGGGGCTAAATTGCTCCATTTGCAATAATTTGGCAAGTGCCCTGTGTCAGAAGACTTCTCAACTTGGTGCGTGTCTGAGCTTTAAAAGTGGCTGAAAATGACGCTGAAATAAAGACCTGGCTCCTAAAAGAAACCTGAAGAACTACAGTAAAGAAGGAAACTTCATTGTCAAGGGTTGCTCCAGATCAGTCCTCTACAAGAAGTACTCAAGCTTGGGGCTAGTCTTGGTATTGCTAAATTTTATCTGAGCCTTCCCAAGCCTCTAAATAACTGGTGGGCATCAGCGCCCCCATGCAGCAGGATTGGATGGAGCTGAAATTATCTGCTGAATCTCAGAAAGCTGAACAGCCTCAGCCTATGCATTATAGGAAGGTTTAGGATATACTTTGATCCTGTGTTTATTCAGCCTCGCTAAAGGGTTCTTTAATCAGTCAAAAACCAGCAAAGAATCCAAAATGACCAAATACAGATGTCTTCTCACTACTACATGCTTTGAGTTTCAATTTCAATGAACCATCCACCTCTTCTCCTTTGAAGGACATTGAAACACATAATGTGAAACAACCATACATAATAAAACATTTTTTATTTCATATTGCCACAACCCCTCCGAATTTATGCATTACGTTCACCAGCAAAAATGCATATGTGCCTGAAATAAAAGATGATGAGACAGGAATGTCATTGTATTTACTACTATTTCCTTGAAATTTCACATACATTACCATTGCACACTGCAGATATCATCATATTTTTACTTGTCCAGGGAAAGGTGCAGGCCTGAATATATCTCTTAAAGATCCTAATGTAATGTATTAACATAAGACTGTTAAATTTAGAGAATGAAATTCCAGTTACTGAATGCTTATATAGCATTAGTTCTTAAGCATTTTTAGAAGCTTTCACCCCTGTGGAGTTGTGACCTGTGCGCCGAAATGGTCTTTGCCACGGTCACACATTCCATATTTCATATCAGAATTTATTTTCCTGAGACATAGTCCACGGCTTATTTACACGGCACTACCAGTGTTGCTAGCAAGAGATTATTTTAACATAGTCATCTCTGTGGCCAAATGAGTTGTTTGTAATTAAAGGTTTAAAACTGCTATTATCCTCTCGATCAATCGAAAATTTCATATGAGCCATGTTAACTAAAGAGGAACATACTCAGAATACTATTTTTGTTTCTAATACCAAGGAGAAGCTAATTATTTGGCTAGGATTTCTGAAGCAACTGTGCAGCTTTTGAATCAATGGTTACCCATTGTTCTGATATACAAATATATAGAGAGAAAATAATTACAACCATACTGCATTCACACCAAAGATCTAAACCATAGGAACATAGCATACTGTCACATTAGTGGCAGTTGTTAGCATCAAACTACATTTTCATAATGTAAACTTATTGTTTTCTGTACTCTGTGGCTTAGCTGACAGAAATGTGTCCACCAGTAATTTCAGTAACTGCCTCTAAGAAGTAAGTCAAAATATGCAGTTTCTACCAAAATCAATATTAACAAGTTGTTAACCATTTGCTAGATGAGGTAGTGGGACGCGACTTTAAATTCTCAAGAAATTATAATATAAAGGAACTTCATTACCTATGAGTTCTGCAGAGTTTAGATGAAATATTTGGTTTGTAAATTTTACTAAATTCTATGGTCATTCATTAAAGCAGACATAAACTTTACCATTGGGAAGCTTTCATACTCAGATATGATAATAAAGACAGGAGTGAGAATCAACATGAACCTAACAAGGTGTATTTGAGCATAAATTAAAAGAATATGAATAAAGATATTTTATGTGCTATCACATTCCAAAGTACAGGCTACTAATATAAAATGCAGCATATGAAAACCAAACCTACTTCATTTACACTAAAAAGAATTTATTTCTAGTCTATTTATTTTTTTCTGATTCCATTAATCTCCTAATTTAAGGAGTTAAAATATAACAAAAATACGAGAGTGTAATAATACATTAATTATTCAGCACCAGAAATATCTAATCCTCTGCCATCTAATCCAGAGCAATTTATACAAATATCTGGATTATTGAGGAATATATATTTGAACTGCTTAATGGATCCAGACTGTTCTCTGAAAAAGACTCAATTGGAATTCCAAAAAGCTTCAGTATGGGTCAAATGCTGCTTTGGCCAGTTTAACTTTTGGGATTGTTTGAATGAGGGGACCAGTGCTAAAACCAATACGCTGACACAAATTTTGATTTTGTGTAATGCTCATTGAAGAAGGACCATACAAAAGTGGAGCCTTAAAGAAAGGGAATAATTCCTATCACTGTGAATAAGAGTTGTTACATATTTTATGACAGCCTGTATCCTCACCTGGTTATATAAAACTATTTGTGGGTTTGTGAGGTCAGCAGTATTAGCTGATTAATTCCAGCTGGCACCTTTCTTTTTCTTTTTTTTTTTTTTTTTTTTTCCCCCCATATGGCTTATTTTTGGCACAGGCTTAGATTTTACTAGGACAGTATTGGAAATCTGTCCACATGAACTTTTAAATTCTAATTTAACTTTTTGAATGATACCACTTATTGTATCTTGTACTATATATTGTCATACTGGATTGGAGCAGAAGTCCCAGGACCTGTCCCTGAGTTTCTGGGTTTGAATGTGAGATGTGGTGAGGACCATCAACAATCCTTTTGCCTAGCAGGAAAATCTACTTGCTTGAGAATACCTGACCTGGTAAGGACTCACGGTATCCAACATTTGCACTTGATATGCCAGCCTTGTAACAGTCCCCCAGACAGACCTTAATATAGTTTCTGACTAGCAAAGCTGAGATACTAAAAAATGTTGCCCTCCACCAACTTATCCCTAAGATTTCTCATTGCCATAATTTCTAACTACACTCCTAACCAGTAGATTATTAGAATAAAATCCCCCCAAAAGCAAGTCCTTGGTGCAGAGTAATGTTCATAGAAAATCTGATATATTTTCCAGTGTTTTTCGTTGGCGTTTTTGTTCAAACAAAATTATACGGAAAAAAAATATTATGGCAAACAGTCTGCTGCCCAACCTTTGCTCCCTAAGAAAGGGTTTCCTCATTCTTGTTTTGGAGTAACCATTTCCATCATACAAGGATGGTAATCCTTGAAGATAAAGCCTGAAAACCTATATGGGCTTTTTATCTCCATTTGCTTTACATGAAGTATTTCTAAAATGAACTTGAATCATACATTAAGATATGCCGCTATCAATACACTTTTGTTTCGCATGTACTCCCAAGAGTAAGAAAGTTCTATTTTTTTCTGAACTCAAAAAACCCACCAAAACCAGTTGAAAAAAAAATATAGCAGAAAACTTCAGGTTAAAGCATTTTTTTTTTTTTCCCCTCAGCAAACTGACTCACCCCGGCAATGTACTCCTTCGTCGTACCCATCAGAACAGTCATAAACACCATTGCAGAGCTGAGACAGGTGAATGCAGTTGCTTGTACCGATGCAGCTGACATAATTCGGGCTGCACTTGAAATCTGCTTCCTCAGGGCCTAAAAGATACACAGAAAAAATTCTCATATTTTTATACGTAAAATGAGCACATTAGCACTTTAAACTAAGAGACAACACTCCGCGTAGTAGATTTTCAGTACGTTACCATTGCTGTATTTTGGAGAATTAAAAACATCAAAAAATGATTAGTGCAATTACAAGGAAATCAATGGGTCAGAGAGGATTATTCCCCAAAATACGTGTGTTTTACAGATGCTAAAATTAATCTTTGCAAACATTAAAATGTACCATTAAATTTTCAATTGTCTTGTGAATATCATAGCATGAGTAATAGGTACCAGTATTTACATTCGCTGTTGTGCTATATAGATAATTTTACACACTTATGAAATTACACATAAATGTTACATATTTATGGCTGCATTAGATCAGAGAAAATGCTCCTCCAGCCCATGAGCCTGCCTCTGAAAACGTGCAGTAGAGGATGTCAGGGAAAGGATCAGGATGCTGTGATTGCTCCCTGTGGGACACCATCCTGGCTGCTATCACTCTGTGCCCCCTTATGAAGTTTTAAGCGAGGGGGATTTTTGAGGAAGTTCAGGGATTTTTAAGGACCTCTTTTGTATATCTCTTAGAAATAGTCTTGACTTTTTAATTTATTTTTTTTTAAAGACATATTTCCACATGGCACAGACTTTGGGATTTTTAACACACCTTAAGGAACATTCAGAGGTCTGAAGGGTTTAGCTCATTTAGAGGATAAATCAAAACGTACACACAGTGTCTGATTAGCTATACAGAGACTAAAGATGTGGAAATTTTTCAGGAAGCTCAAAGCTCCTTGATTGCATGTGTTGGACCCTTGAGTCTGTGCTAAAATCCGACAGCTTGTAACAGTTCTCAAGGGAAATATATTGTAGGATGCACTGTGCTCAAGAGCAATATGCTTTCACCTTCTCAGAGGCACTAACTCCAAGAGGAAGGCTAGAAATCACAGGCAGTAGTAGGTAGTCCCTTTTAAGCGGGAAAAACTCAGCTTTCAAAAATGTGGTCTCTTGAAGCCAGCATGAGAAAACAAAGGAGAGCTCTGGGGGAATTTACAATTCCTGTAACAAACACAGATAGCTCGTAGCCCAGCCCACCAAATCAAAATCCTACCTTGAAAAAACTTGTCCCAATTTAAATTAAAAACTCCTGCTGTCATCCTACATGTCAGGAAGCTATCCACCATTGAGAGTGGGCACAACAAATAGCTATTTTCAGTGGTTTATACTGGTTTTGTCTTTAATTTTTTTACACGTCCCATCAGCATAGGGCAGGCGCTCCCCTTCCCCAGGCAGCAAGCACACTCCTAAAACACACGCGCCCACAGAGATACATACACTTTAAATATCTAAATATCTAGAGATCTAAATACCTTTTGAACTCAAAGAAAAGAAACAACTATTTTCACAACTCACCAGGTTCACAAAGTATATTTTTCCCTACTTTTTTATCTAGGAGGAAATTAACAACAGAAGGTTGAGACATGATTAAAACTTCTGTAGATGTTAGAACTTGAAGTAAAAAAAAAATCAGAGAAGTGTGACCTCCTGGTGCTGGCAGAGACCCCTGCCAAGGAAACAAGACCCCCAAGGAAAGAGGAGGTGAGGACAATGTGGTTCCAGGTTCTTCCCAGGAAGCGTGGCCACTGGATGAAGTTTCGGGGTGTTTTTTTTGTTTTTAGTTTTTTGGTTGTTAGTTGTTTTTTTTTCCCCATGGGCTTTAAGAATTTTACTCTTTTTTTATGTTACCTGGATAGAGGGCACATCATCCCATGAAGCATCCCATGGACGCCTGCCCACAAAGCTCACTACAGCACCTAAAACCACTGGAAGGGCCTAGAGCTCCTCCAGGAGCAGTTTAACTCCACAGAGCTTTCGAAGAAGGCAAATAAAGGAGCTTAGTATAGCCAAGTGCTCAATGTCAGGTCATATAAAAGTGAAAGGTTTAATTTGATTCCCATTTCCTTTGCATCAGGACTTGAAGGCACCTAACACTTAACAAAACCAAACTCATTTTCAGCTTTGCCATTTTTAGCTTGCTTATTCATTGCGCTAGGGCAACTGAGAATAGAGTGTGAGGAAAAAAAAAGATCTTTTCTTCTAAAACAAAGAACGTTCATTAAAAATCTTAGATCTGTGAAGCATGTAAATCGTGGTAGTGGCATTACTTACATATAAATCCAAGATTGCTAGAGGGCTTTCACCATTCAAACCTTATCAAACAGAAAACTGAGATCTGTGACCAAAAATATATAAGCATACACATTTATCTTCTAAATTTAATGAGTGAAAAGAATGAATCTCTTAATTAACATTTAAAATCTCAGTAGGACTAGTCTGATATGCCCCTGACTAAAGATTTTAGGGTTTAGTTTTGATTTGATTGTTCTTGCTTTTAAAATACAAGATTCCTTCCGGGCACAATCATCCCACAATTTCAAATATATTATCTAACTCAAAATACTAGTAGGGGAGCTTCCTAAATTAGATTTCACTGATTGGGAATCGCATCTGAGGAGAAAACAAACCATGCTCTAAGAAGTATTACTCCCATTGTTTTCTTTTCAGGAGAAATTTTCTGCACCACTTGTGAAAACATAAAGGTTAGGATTAGAAGAAATTAAATTGTTCATGGGATTAAGATAAAATCATATGTGCTTTCTGTTTCCTTACTGGCGTGACGCTTTGCAAGCCGACTTGACTTACAAATGAAGATGAACTTCAGTTTAAAAAAGCCCTGTTTTAGAGAAGATTCCTGGCCTAAAAGGTAACAGGTCTCAAAATAAGACGGCGCGTCCTGTCCCAAGGCTCCCCCACCCACAGCTCCAACCACCTTCACCGACTGCAAAAATTAATTTAAACAAAGCTGCACGTCGCCATGCCCTTAAAGCAGCACATGCTTTTCCCTGTGAATTCTACGCAGCTGCTGCACTTTCGGAAATGTCTAAGGGAAACAAAGAGAAGCAGCTTTTTATCTTGTTTACTCCTCTTCCTTCTACAGACAGCCACTTCTGGCAGCGTTATCAAGCGAACTATGGGAAAAGGAGTTTAAAAGTGTTCTTCTTCAAAATAATCTCAGCGTATTTTACATCAGTGTGAGAATGCTAAGAATATAAAAGATGGATGGTGTCTTTTCTTCCCTTCAAAAGATACAATAATTCCTAGCCTTGCCAGTTGGTGGAAAAATAGACAAAACTACTGCCTGCAATTATGGTAATACACCATCTCAATGTTTCACACACTCATACCAGGGCACTGCTTGGAGGATGAAAAGGATGGAAGCAGCGTTGCTCAGGCAGTGCTGTGCAGCACAAGAGACTCTGGCTCAGGAAACTTGGTATCTGTCTCCTTGCTCTAAGCATCTCTTAACAGATGGCTAAGTCAGAAATGGAAAAACAAAAAACAAAAAAAAAAAAAGAAAAAGCTGAGCTGCAGAAAGGTGAGCTGGGCCTGTGGGGGATTTCCCCTGGGCTGGCAGCCAGGGCTGTCCCACGCCAGCCTGGGACATCAGGCACCTCCACGGGACCAAGCCACGATGGGTAGGGGGTTCAGGATCAGACCTCTGAGCGTTCTGAGGTCAGACACAGCCCTGGGGTGGGCAAGCGGGGCCGGGGGGATAGGTCACTGCTGCTTTTCTAAATCCTCCAGAAGTTAGGCTGTGCCCGGAAGCAGACAGGCTGGAAACAGGACAGCGATTCATTTCAGACCTGGGTTTCTTTGGCTGCTGAATGCACCGGGACAGCCCCTTCCAATTCAGTCACACAGTGTGAAGGCTCACTGCACCTGCCCAGCCCCTGAGAAAGCACAGAGGGAAACCGCACCGTGTTTCGGCAATCCCTGTGCAGCACGCAGGGAATCTCACTGAATCCCTTCAGCAGAAGTTCCCGTACTTCCATGGGGGTTGAGAAAAGGTAAAAGAGTCCTTGTGATATCCTCCGGTGGGAGATGATGAAATCAATCAAATGCAACCTCTGGTTTCCCATCAAAGAAGCATCGTGAGAAAGTATTAAAGGGCACAGAATGAACAGAGACATTTCACCGCACACTTCTGACACGGCAACTGTCTTGAATTTGTGCTTAATGAAATCTGTACCTGCCTCATTTCAGGCTCAGTCCGTACTAAATCTCAAACTAGTGAACGAAACAGAGACTCTACAAGCTGATTATTCCCCCTAGTGTTTTGTTATCTTAAGCAATATACAAGTGTTTATTAGTTAAAATTATGGATGGACATTATTTATCTTTTCTTCTTCTAGAAACATTCCCCCTAATTTAAAGTAAACTAAAGATACAACTTTGTGTGCTAAGTTTACTAGGAGTTATAAAGTATGAATAAAAGATATTTGCAGAGACTGTAGAGATAGCCAGAAAATAGGAGACATGCTAGGATGAAGATTCAAAGTCCACAAAAATTAAATTACAGTAAAAAACCCACACCCCCACATTTCTTGCAAGTCCCTTTAGAGATGCTCATATTTGACAAATCTTACCAAAAAAACATCAAATCTGATGCTTCTATTTTTTTTCACCTTTGTCTTTTTCAACTAACTTTTTACAAAGGGCTTTTTCATTCAACATCCCAGGCAAGTAGTTAGACTTTTAAAAAAGAAACTAGGCAGACAAACGTGGTGCATCCCTTTTACATCATTGCATCCAATTTTCTTGAAGATCAGCAATTTTAGAGAAGCTATAATCCTGGGCTGTCCTCAGCCACAAGAAACACTTGTAGCAAACCATGGGATGCCTTCAAAAGTCCCCTGTGTGTGGCACAACAGTGACTGACAGACCCGTCCTGCTCTCCTAAGCGTCTTTACAGAGTGAACCTTTGCCACGATGAGCGGTTACCCTGAACAAAATCTTATTCCACTGGTTCAATGGCCTTTGAATTTAACTCTCGTTGCACACATACGTGGGAAATGCTGGAAAATGTGGTGCTTTTTTCAACCACATAGACTGATAATGAATGCAAGCTTGAAGTCTCACCTTCAATTAAATCAGGTATTTAGCTGTCCATGAAAAAAAGAGTAACAAATATTCATGGTAGGATGTGGACAACAGAAAAGATGAGGAAGACAGAAAAGTATTGTGCTGGTTGCACCAGAACAACAGCTGTAATCTTTGACCTCAAAGACATACCATATTCTCTCCAAAACAATATTTCACAAGAAAGAATAAAACCAGCAGCAGTCGGTAGATTTGTGAGTGTGCAAATATACTAAATGTACACCCCGATATCTTATGACTGAATGTAAGAGGTAAGCTAACAGCTGTAGAAACCAACACTGAAACAAAGAAACAAAAGAGAAAATGCAAAAGTTTGGGAATTAAAAGATGGCTTTGAGTCATCACAGTTTGACCTGCGGTGATTCAGAGCCCCTCACACGTTCAGCTCCAAGCGACCCCTCGGGAACTTCCTGCCCATTTCCAGAAAAGGCTTTGCCTCGCTGAACTGGTACAGGGAGAAGTAGCAGCTATCCAAGCCAGTGTTTGCCAAATCCAGCCAAGGATTTGCATCGATTGTAGCCTGTGTTTAGAGTGATCGTATATAATTTAGTCAGTTAAGAATACATAATAAAATAAAATAAAAAAACCCCAAACCCAAAACACTGAAATTCACTTCCAGAGGATGGTTTTCAAAAGATTATCTATTTGTAAAGCCTAATGAGCCTCGCAGTGGCATGCAAACCTCTCACTCCTGTGATCGGCTTTTAGCCTTGGCACTACTTTTACATACAATGAACTCATGGGTGCAAAACAGAGCATATGGATATTGGGGTTAGGATCACAGAATCACAGAATGTCAGGGGTTTGAAGGGACCTCAAAAGTCCAAGCCCCCTGCCAGAGCAGGGTCACCTACAGTAGGTCACACAGGAACGTGTCCAGGCGGGTTTTGAAAGTCTCCAGAGAAGGAGACTCCACATCCTCCCTGGGCAGCCTGGGCCAGGGCTCCGGCACCCTCACAGGGAAAAAGTTTTTCCTCGATACCCAGCTCCTTCAGCCCTTCCCCACCAGGGAGATGTTCCACTCCCTTCATCATCTCTGTGGCTGAGCTGGACTCTCTCCAGCAGTTCCCTGTCTCTCTTGAGCTCAGGGGCCCAGAACTGGACACAAGATTCCAGATGTGTGCATGTTGCTCGCCTTTTCCTCTTCATATGTTTTCGTAAGCACTGGAGAAAAGCAAACACCAGACAGGCTAAATCTAATATTAGGCGATGACTTTAATTGCTTAAATACTTCTTTTTGTTTAAAAACATGAGCATCATTTGCATGCTGCCATTATAAGGCTTCTGTCGGGAGCTGTGTTTGAGCTGGCTCTCCAGCAAACACCCTCCCTTCGGCTCCTCTCCCGGAGCACAGGTCGTAGAGTGGCAGCCAATTGCTCATCTTCACTACACAGACGTAAATAATTAATGGAGTCACAAGACTCATCTTTTCTACGGTAATGTAGCTGATAGTCGCTGGAGAGAAGCAGAAAACCAAGGCTGCATGTTGCACAGAGGCTGACCAAGAGGAAAAAAAGAGGGACAGAGGAAATCTTTTTCAAAGAGCTCAGATTTGGACCATTATCCACAAACCCACATGTGGGCTGGAGGCAGGACACGGCTCTTCAGGTGACCAGGCTGAGAGAAGCCACCTAAAAGTGGGGTTTGCCTAACAGAAATCTACCTCCTAAAGCTGTAAAAGCCCTGGAGGTAATCACACTGATAATGGCACAATCAGCTCACAACAGCAAAATCCAACCAGATTCCTAAACGCGGTCAGATGTTTTGCTTCCAAAAATTACCTCAGATAAAAAATTCACCTGGCCAAAGGGAGAAAAGACCATCTCCTCAGCCACAACACATCAAATACAACAGTTCTGCAAGACTGGAATAATTTTTCACTGAATAGCTCTAAATTGAACCATTCCTGCACTGAACAGCATGACAATGTAATTTTTTTATTATTATCTTTTCTTTTAAACAAGGTTAAGGGTGGCTGCAAAGGGAACACCATACCTGCTCTACCCACCAACTCTTCTGCAGGATCTTTAGTTACAGAAAAAAATAAAAAATAAAAAATAAAGAATGAACAATGGCAGAGGCACAGAGGAGAGGAAATGAGGTTGGAGGCACCTGGAGTGTTCCAGCAATCTTTCCAAAGAGTTCATGAACAGTGTCAGAAGAGTAACATAATAAAACACCTAATAAATACACAGTGCTTAAAGACTGCCACACTCTATCAGAATGGGAATTAGTTTAGGGGAGAGGGTAATGCAGATACATAACTGTACTTTATGGAAGAACTGACAAGGACCTAAAATCCAAATGAAAATCATGTCTTAATGTGATTTTTAAATTTGTGCTTGCATTTCTTCACGTCAGTGAAAAGGCCTCTTGCTAACGCCAGCAGAGCTGCATCTTTATGCAATAAGGCAACAGAGTGTACTTTGCATATCACACATTTCTAAGACATTTCCATCCCTATAGAACAGATTACAAAATTATGGCCTTTACTAAAGTTAAGGTAAATACATTACTTTTGGCCAATTGCTTAAATCAAACCCTTCTATTCTCTCTACTGCTTCACTGGGTTCTGGCAAAGTGATATTTTCTGTACATATTATATGATTTCCATTATCCCAGACTGAACAATTATCTTTGTTTTATGGGCTCTATACATAAATGTATATGTACACATACGCAGTGCTTTTAAAAATGCGTATATGATCTAGTAACGTGCAAATATGGTAAATCACAATTTCCCATTCCTCATTCTATAATACCCTGGACTTGTAAATATAAATGTTAGAAGTGGGTCTCACACAGTTTTGAAATCTCTGATTTTTTGTTAAATATTCCTAACTTTTACCCTTAAAATTTTCATTTGGATTTGTTATAAACAGAAAAATCTAACCTTGCAAAATTACATAGTATGGAAGAAAATGCATTACTTCATATGAACTATCAAAAACTCTCTTTGCAGTCAGAAAATACTAATAGAAACATCTAGCTGTAGAGAAAACAGCCTGGTGTTTGGAAGCAAGAAGAACGAAAAACTCACAAAAGGCCACATGTAGCATGAACTTTTCTTAAAATTCAAGCCTCCATCCCGTCTTCCAAAACTCGGTGTGCCAGTGGTGTTTGATTAAAAACAACAATAAACAATGTACACCATTATAATATTCTATCACAACTGCCTGGCGCAATATAGTCGCAAATCAATGAGTTTTAGTATTTTCATATACTTGCTCAATGACCATGGCTTCAACTTGAGCAGGAAAACTTATTATACAGACAAGAGAGGAAGAATTTACGCTCTTTGCTACAGTCTCTAAAAATTACAAAGCTAAACCACACTTGTACTAAGCCTTTGCACAGAGGATGTATCAGAATATAAAGACAGATCCTCGTATGTACCTATACATAAGCAAAAACATCACAATTTTTTTTTCCCCTGGTTATTTCTTTAGACCAGATTCACAAACATTTGCCAATGAAGAATGCAGAAAAGAGAAAAAAAAAAAAAAAAAGCCCTGTTTTCAGGAAGCAAAAATAATATTCTTTGTACTTCAAGGACAGAAAAGTTTTGCTAATGATTTTTTGTGTGTGATCTACTACAACACGCTAAAGCAATACTTTATGATCAATGAAGTAAAAAATTAATATTGTCTCATGTAGATGGTCATTCCTCATTAGTTCTAAGGAACCTATTTTTAATTTGGAGATTTTTACTTAATTAGTGTCACACATCTCAAGGCTGTCTTGTGTCAACTGCTGTAATGACTTGATGTCTGTGCCTAACATCCATGGGTTGCTAATAGAGTTCGAGAAAAATTACAGTGGGGTGAACAAAAGAAGTGCTAATTACTTACTCAATTACAGTACCTAATACCAGCAATATTGTAACACATCCTCACTTATGTTACAGATATTTACATAACCAAAACATATAAATTTCAGTGGAAAATGCATGCAGATGTTCTTTATAGTGCAATATATAGTGCTGTGTATATATATATATGTGTGTGTGTATATATATAGTGCACATTATAAAAATGTGTCTGACTACATTTACACACATCACCCACTTATCTACATTCTGTTCTGTTGTGTCCCAGCTCAGGTCTTCATTATATTCCAGAAATTCTATTAAAATAAGGGAGTAGAAGGAGCTATTTACTGGATCGTATCTGTAAGAAGCTTGGGAAATTTTGACGGAAATCCTTCTACGGCCCGCATCTTCTCAACATTTCTGCCCCCACACGCAACCCCAGAAATACCTATGGATTGAGTCAGAATTTACTAAATTTGTGTCTGTATCAGTAGAACCAGAATTCAGACCCACAAATAGTTCTCAAGTCCCAAATAACATGAATTCACATGGTCTGATGAGATTTATAATGTAAGACAAAAGCGTCTGAAAAACAAGAAAGGACTAGAACATATACCGATATCTTATTGCAAACAGCAAAAAATGACGTTTCCATCGCATTTGCAGTACATTAAGGCTTTTTAGTAGACTATGTCAGTATCAACACGCATGTTTTATTTATGATTTTGGGGTAGAAATTTGCCATTAAAATGCATAACTATGTTCTATAACCACAAGAAAATTTAGCTTAGAGGGCCCACAGTTTCTAAGCATTTCAGGCTTTAAAAAAAAAAAGTATAAAATGTTATTAAATCTGCATTACTTATTCATTTTAAAGGTTATCTTATATGTTTAATTCAGCTTTACTGCAGTAACTTAGAAATACATCTCACACACTTTTAAACTGAGCTAGGTAGTTTGCAATCATAAAGTTATTCATTTTTATTTTGTACACAGACATATAAATGTAAATTACATCTAATTAAAATAAATTGTGTGACTTGTTTCTTACGCAGTCACACAGTGAAATGATGAGAAACAATTTTAATTGTTCTAAGTACGAAGTTTAACACTACAAAAGATTTAATTAGGTTTGTTTGAGTATATATTGTGTCAAAAAAAGTAAAAAGTGCAGGGCTTCATGTTCTATGAGAGTTCTATTTGTTTCAATATTGGTCGCAATCATCAAGTGACCTGGAATACCTTGAATTTCAAACAAAAAGTGGCATGTTGTAGTGTATAACAAAGTAAAGCTTCCATCTCTCATAAGGTATCCATGTCCTTCCAAATAAATACGGCTGAACCAAAACTTGGACAAAAAACCGTAGAGCAACTGGTAAACTTCCCACATTACTTATGGGAAGTAGTTCTCAGAGACTTCTGAAAGTCTTTGCAGTGTGATGGGTGCTACAATTTAGAGAGAAAATTAGTTTCATACATTTAAGACCTACAAAATAAGCTTCCCTCCTCATTCTTGTACTCCTCAAATTCTAAAGAGGCATTATTTAACATCATTTGGCTTTGGCTGTATCTTTTTTCACGATACAAAACCCAAAGTGCCTTTGGATAAAAGCCGAGAAAAACCCACGTTAGACACAAACACAGTAAGTCTTAGCGAAAAAAACACCACTCTCTAACCCTTTCAAGCCAGATCTTCCCTTATTATTGGACAGGCACTAATGAAATTCATGGGAAAGTTCGAGCTCATTCAACTCCATTCCCTTTGAAACAAGATTTTGCTGAACTCAAGGCCAGGTCACCTGAGCTGCGACTGAATGCAAATACCCAGAGACACGATCCTCGTCCACCATCTCAGCAGATCCTGGAGGCTTCTGCTGGCACATGAGTGAGTGCAAAGAGCTGAAGAGCTCATGGTGTATCTGAAGTAAAGCTTTAAAATGTCCGTTTCTATGTTACTCTGTATAATAATGTAGTTTGAAACAAAAACTGGTATTTCATCACCAAAATAATAGTTTGGCACACTGGAATTTCCATGTCTGTCTGGTAACACAATCCTCATGCAGGGAAGGGGACAGGGGCATTAAGGTCTGGTCAGTCTGAAGAAGCAAGAAGAGTTTCATGTGAAAGATAGAGGGAAAACACTAGGAAAATAAAAAGTAGATTTGCCTGCTGAGTTCTAGTCTCCAAGGAGAGCTACAGAGGCTTTTTCTCACTCATCGGGCAGTTAACACAGTGGAATATTCAGGCAGTATCTCACTCATAAGTATTCTCACTCATCAGGCCATAACACAGTGAAATATTCAGACTTTCATTGCTTATAAAGTATTTTAAACTTTCCACCAAGTCCTGGAAGAGCTGAACGCTTCAGGGCACTTAAGAGGAAAGGGAGTCCAGAAGCATAGAGGCAAAAGAAAGGGAATGGTAATATCTGAACACCAATACCCACTGAACAGCAATAACCCAAACATGTTCAGCTTTTCAGCTTATACCGTACCTGGCACCACCACTTCTAAAAGCAGGAAT
>NW_009732631.1:0-6367 GCF_000703405.1 Apaloderma vittatum | reverse complement strand
GAATGCCATAAAGCTGACGAAATAACACAGTCGCAACGCAAAAGTTTTAATGAAAACGTATAGCAATATCTGAGGGGTGGGGTTCAAGAGGAAGGGGACAATCTCTTCTCAGCAACAGAACAAGGAATAATGGGTTTAAGTTAGAACACAGGAAGTTCCACCTCAGCATGAGGAGAAACTTCTTGGCTGTGCGAGTGCCGGAGCCCTGGCCCAGGCTGCCCAGAGAGGGTGTGGAGTCTCCTGCTCTGGAGACTTTCAAACCTGACTGGACACGTTCCTGTGCGGCTGTCCTGGGTGACCCTGCTCTGGCAGGGGGTGGCACTGGGTGATCTCCAGAGGTCCCTTCCAATCCCAAAAACTTTATGATTCTATGAACACCCTCTATGCCTAAATGTAAATGATCACATTTATGTAAGAGCAACTCTTGCAAGTGTCAGGCACAGCTTGCTCGAGGCTTTTCCACCTGGTAAGGCATGCTCTGAGGAGGTAAAGTAAAAAGCCACCGACTGCCAAGGAGTTCAAATGAAGAAAGAGAAGTAGTTGGGGTTGTACTTCATTGTATACTTCATAGTAATAGATGCCCCATCCCTGGAAACATTCAAGGTCCAAATGTTGGATGAGGGTCCGAGCAATCTGATCTAGTTAAAGATGTTCCTCCTTGGTGCAGAGGGGTTGGATTAGATGACCTTTACATGACACAAACTATGCTATGATTCCCTTTGGTCTTCAATAAAGTGGTGCCATTAAGCTATAGGATTCACCATTTGTGAGTTTGAGGCAGTGCTTGCTAAATAATGCAACCACTGGCATTTGTCAAGGTCCAGCAGAATGGTGTGCATCATGGAAAAGTCTTTAAAAATTATACTACAAAAGGAAAAAAAAAACCTTATATATATATATAACAATATATTTCAATGGATCCAAGTAAAATGGACCAAGAACCCAATTTGTCTTCTCATCTTTGGACACTATTTTTAGAATGGTTTTATGCACCTGTGTGAGAAGTTTATGGAGATAAACTAATTAGGTAAATTAGTGTGTTGAAGAGAGAGATGAAAATATGCTTGCAGTTTTAATAGTCATAAAACCAATTTACTCCAGCTCTCTCACAATAAGACTAGTAGTGAAGATATTTCCAGTTAATCACAGCAGAGTGTCCTGAGCTGGTCCTGGGAGAGTGGTTAAGATGATCTCCCCCAATATTGGACTTCAACTGTCAAGAATCGATATTAAAAAAATGTATTCCGGTGAATAGTTGCAATGTTTTCAAATATCAAATCCAAGAAAGTGTCAAAAAGGTTTATAAATAAGAAGTATATTATGCTGGTTTTATATATAATATTGTAAACTTTAGAGCATGCTAGTCTTTCAAAATAAAAGTGGATCTTCTGCCTAGAAGTTTTTTACTGTTTTGTGGTAATACATTATGACTCAACAGTTACAGGAACATTCAATATAGAAAAAAACATTATTTAACACTGGATCTATCTTTAGCAAACAATCTAAAGTTCCTGTACAGATCTATACACAAATCTCTTCAGATTTAGACAGGAAAAGCATACAGTTGTCCTTGCAGTTTCACAATGATTCAAAAAAATAGAAAATCCTTTTACCAAGTGCTGAGTAGAGAAATATTATCCTTCCCATTGATTTACCCGTAATACAGACCTCGGCCATTTCGGTATGCAGGAATTTTCTGGTATGAGGCTTGTATTTTCAACTCCAATCTCTACTGAGCTTTACATATATGAGCAGAGAATCCTGCCCTTCAAGAACAGTGGTGACACTGACATCAAATGGATTATTTTCCTATTATGTTTAAAAAAAACCCTCACAAAACAAAAGAAGAGAAAATACTCCAAAAAACTTTAAGGTGTGGTTCGTAAATACTGCTGGTGAATCAGTGTTCCGCAATTCTTGCTGAGAACGAGCAGTACCTGTAAAACAGATAGGCTTCCTGCAGCTCAGAATAAGTGCTTCAGTGTGAGTATCTTCTGAGTAAGGGCAGGTGTTCCTCTCTTAAAATGAAAAGTGCAAATTTCCCAGGAAAGTGACAGGACAGAGAAGATACTGTTGTGGTACCTTTTTTCTTTTCTTTTTTTTTTTTTTTTTTTTTTTTTTTTTTTTTTTTTTTAAGGTCTACAACGGTTGATTAAATAATGACAGAAAGGATATATCTGATAACTGCAGAAGATGCATGGGTGAGTTTGAATGCTGTCAGAATTATTTACGCTCCTTGCAGTGAGATTACAGGAGAAGTAGTTCATTCAGTGGAATATAATTTCAAGAAATTCCTTTTATGGTTAATGAACTTATTTGCTTTGTTCTGGTATTTAGTGGCATTTGGTGAAGCACAGAAGTCAGTTTATTCTGATGAAAGCAGAAAGAAGATACTGTAACGTTCATATTTCACCTGAACACATTCCTAAGGACTTTCAGGACATATATATTTAAAGGATTCCATTTACAGACAGCTGTGCTGTGATCCCGTTTATCTCAATAATTTGCCTTTGTGCTGTGTATTTCTGGGTTAGGAGCTAAAAAGTAACATAGAATCATAGAATGGCCTAGGCTGGAAGGGACCTTAGAGATCATTTAATCCAACCTCTCTGTCATGGGCAGGGATGCCTCTCAACTAGATCAGACAACACGTGGGGACCAAACGGGGATCGAAACCGCGACCTTGGTGTTATCAGCACCATGTTCAACTGACTGAGCTAACCGGTCCCCTCATAATTGTGTTCCTGAGGATTGCTTAGCTTTCACCCACGCTCAACTCCTATTAACCTTAAGCAACTTCCGCAAGAGCAGGATGTGAGTTTTAGTTATTGTGCGTCCATTTTCTTTTTACATTCAATTTCTTACCCCTCATTGTGTCTTATTTCCTTCCTAAGTAAAGTAATCAATGGTGACCACAGATATATTGCTTTAAAAACCTTTTGCAAACATTTTCTTTTGTGCAAGTTCCCTACCTCCAACACCTTCAAAGTTCTGGGTCTGGATCCAGAGCAAGCAAGACACATGGAGAGAAATTAGCTGAAATTTGGGCAACTAAATTTGATATTTAGACTGGAAAAGTTGGCTACACTTGGGGAGTAACATTAACTTTCACTTCTAAGCAGTACTACGCAGGACACCTGAGATAGCTTAAAAGAGAGGTGTTTGCATAGCACGCTGAAGTGTAATGGCAGGGATGCTAGCTCAGCTGCCATGAACAAACTTTAAATTAATTTATCTCTATCATCAACTCCAACAGGGATCAGCTCGGGCTTTCAGTGCTTCAACTATATGACTGCTGGCTCTTATAGCCCTAGGGTGAAGAGGAAATTAAATATTGTTTCTGATTTCCTACCCAAAGAATTCAATTGCAGGTTAAGAGACATAAAAGTTGCTAAATAGACTGAAGAATTTGTATTGTCCTTTTAATGTTTCACTGGAAAAAGATGGAAGTAGGTACATTATCACAGTCTTCTTTTGAAGACATGTCCATTTGCTGCCCAAATACTCGGCAGCGGTACACTGTTTGAACATGCACAGTATTTCAGTACAAAGCCTGCAGGGATCCAATGTTTTGCCAAACTACCCATTTTTGCCTTGTTAGTCTTGCTTTAAAAAGAAAGAAAGTCAGAACCTCTCCCTAGTGAAACCTGCATTTGTTCCCTGACTAAAAAGAGAGACCAAATCTTGGAGTGTTTGTTTTACTGTCAATTTGTGGAGGTTGATTTGCCCGTTTTGTGTGAGAATTTTTTGATGCCCTTCAAAATCCAACAAGATTCGTTACGAAGATCAGTAGCTGTGATGACTTTTTATCCCCACTTTGCTGTTTCTGAAACGATGTTTCATTCTTCTGCTATTGAAATTTGTTTCAGTTTTCAAAGATGTAGGAAATTTCTTTTTTCCTGATCTTTGACCTACACGTCTCAATTTTAAAGAGTATAAGTAAACAATGGAGTTGGAGGGAAGTATTTAACACGTAACTTTTATTCTTGCTCTTTCTCACAGAAGCTTTTTGCTTTTTCCCATGCTAGAGATGATTAAAAAGGAGAAGCCCACACGATGAAGAATGGTCTCAGCACCTGGACCTCTTAACTACAACAAATACTTGAAGAGTGATGTTTCCCTTTCTCTCTGCTATTGTCCTGTGGATGCTTTTATGGTAAAAAAAAAAAATAAAAATCTATATGCAGTTTGGGGGACCTTTCTCCCATCTTTTGTTATCTCTGCCTCCTGGTGGTCTTTGTTTTTTAGGGGTTTGTGGGCTTTTTAAATACCACTTCTACGTGTTTCTTTAGTCCTAACTCACTTTCTACTGTTCACACTTCTTTCTCTGACAGTCACTGTTTTTTTCCCTGGTGTGTTTACTTCATATATTAGAAGAAAGGTATTGAAGCTCACATCACAGTGTGAAAATATTGGCCCCATTTTTCCTCACAAATACATCAGCTAATTTTCAGATTTGTTCTTTGGAATCTTAATTTTGAACTTTGCTTGTAACAGCCTTGCCTCAAGGTAATTCTCTTTTATCAGAACAGTAACAAGTAAACCTCTCAGCCTGAGAACGATTACCCAAATAAATTTCAAGGACTTTATTTTATAGTTAAGAAGTGCTTTTCCCATTTACTTTCATAAAACAATTCCAGGCAGTGGCTCATGTGAGTATTAGTTTAAAAAGTTTCTCCCCCTCACACTGCCTATAGACTAGCTACAAAATCGATCAGTAAGTATAGATAACAAAGATAAAATAAATAAAAAAAGAGAAATGGCATTAGTAGAAATATATTCGCATAGTCAAAATAACATTGGAAGTATAAGTCAGGACTGGAGAGGTAACAGACATACGTAGCAAAGAGGAGAAGAAAAAAATAACAATAAAAACCACCTCAAGATCTACATTTTCTGTAACATTTTTGTGCACTTTTCTTAAAGACTTACAATGTTTGCTGGAAGGCTTTGATTGGTAAGAAAATAGATTCTTTAATTCAAATACACTGAAAAAAATAAGGCCTTGTATATCTCTCTATTCACTAAATGTATTTGTATGTCTACAAATAGTTATTTACTGTCATGGAGGCACCTTTATATGTAAAAAAGATTAAAAAGATCTGCATAAAAATTCCAAAACTTCATCAATACTCCCATTGTCTACCTGGTATATTTGCTGGTGTGCAAACACAGACAATTATTACATGAAGGATTTTCAATCAGAGGTCTAAGCCAAATTCCTTAATTCCCAGCTAAGATCATGGAAAATTCCCACGGTTTCTGAGCAAAGAAGTCCCTAGACTTAGGTGCCTACAAGCAGGAACTGACTTTTTAGGTACTTACTGTCTGAGACATTCCAAGTTTCCAAAAAATCCTCTGTTCTCTATGAATTATTCAAAGTTTAAATTTTACATTCACAAAACAGCAGACTATTGAAATTCCCTACGTCCTCTGCTAGGATTTTAACTGGTTGAACAAGTGGATTTCAAGGCAGGTGTGGCATTTTGTTCATCGTTCAGCTTCTTTTTCAGAGGCGTCCCATGGTGTGACGACTAATTGCCGTACTGAACATTCTCTTTATTTTTCCACGGTTTGACTTTTACTCAGGTTTTGGGCCGCGCACAGCGAGCTTCGCTTTCAGAGCCACCGTGCCATAGGGCTAATGGGATTCACGCTTGGCCTATAGTGCAGAACTGCCAATTTTGCTGCCGCACGGCTATTTCCCAGCACGACTTCTAGTTCACGGTAAACCTCTTTCCTTTCTGAACATGACCTGCGAATTATACAATTAGTGTCCTTTTACATCTGAAGGAAGAAATCTAAATGCTCACCTAATACACTTTGTCCCCTGGATGAGTATCTCTAACGGTGCCGCTGTCTTCTCAGCCCACCAATCACACACTACTCGTAGCCTTTTTTTTTCTTTCAGACTTCCTACTTCATCTCACTTCTAACACTATTTACTGCCAAAAGTTCATTTTCATGAAGACTTTTGCATCTTTGTTTTCATCAGCTTCAGCTAGTCTCTATGCCATAGCAATTCCAGGGAGACTGTACATTTTACCATCTTTCTCTCATCTTCTAGAGAAGCAGATTTCCCAACAGATCACAGTAAAAGCAAAAAAAGATTTTTGGAAGGGAATGCAGGAAGACTTTTGAATGACCCCTTCTGTCATTTGTAGAAGTTTATGCCTTTTTTAACTTGCCATTTTTACTGAGAATTTTCCTAGGTTTTCTATTCCTGATCTTCAATAGTTTTTTTGCTACAGTTTTCTTTTAATTTCAAAATGGAAATGAAATAGGAGGAAGAAAAGTGGGTTGTTTGGTTTTTTTTGTGAAAATTATCTCCAGAATAGAGAACTTTTCACTCTTCCCAGGGTCATTG
>NW_009732630.1:11959-15122 GCF_000703405.1 Apaloderma vittatum | reverse complement strand
TGATCTTTTGAGGTCCTTTCCAACCCCGAACGTTCTGTTGTTTTGGGGCTTCAGGTACGGAAGCCTCTGTGCTTTTAACCTCCCAACTTCTGAGCAGGTTACACCGTCTGGGCACAAGCCTGGCTGCCGCTTTGACTGTTCTGCAGAATCCTTATTTTCATACTTCTGTGTCCCTAGAGCAAGCGCTAGCTTCTTGGCGTACAGCTTGTTTTTATGTTGCTCCTAGCTAAAATGAATAAAATATCAGTGGATGCCTTCCTGCCTCCATTTCTGCGCCGCTTCTGAGCGGTCGGGATCTCTGCGTTGAATTCCCTCTTCTCGATGCAGCTTCTGAATGAAATCTCTCCCAAGTCTCGCTGCTTTGCAGCCAGATTCATTTTTTCCCCAGACAGCCTACGGATGTCACAGATTCTACCTACATTGCCTTCCCGCCCGCTTGAGTTGGAGGGGGAGGAAGTAAATACATCGTGTGGGTGGTGAGGAGGCAGAACTTGACTGCTCCGAGCAGGTAGTAAAGAGTTGTCAAGCTTTTCTACTTCTTTCTTGTGTGATACGTGACGTGGTGAGAGCTCGTGGAAGATCTCGGAAACATTCTAAACCAAAGCAAACTCTGATCCCGAATCTAAGTGTGGAACATCATCAGGATGTTAACGCAGAGTTTACATAGATCATAAGAATGGTTTGGGTTGGAAGGGAGCTTAAAGATCCTCTTGTTCAAACCCTGTCAAGAGAGCAAAGGTTTGGAAATACAAACCCTAGGCCACATGTTGTGTGTTGTACGAACGTGATACACGCCGGGGAATCCCTCTTGAGCCCTTAGTGCTGGCCCGTGACTGATAAATGGATGGTCTGAAATAGCAGGTGAGAGCTGCCCGATATACCCTGCGTGTGTTGAGCAAAGGAATCAAAATCTGCGCGGCAGCAGGTCAGGCTCATGGATTTATTAACGTATTGGGTCAGTGGCAGCACATTCAAAACAGTAAATGTATTTTTCTTATGGCCCTTACGTGTCTTCCTCTTCTGGAGGCCAATCAAAAGTCTCTTCTCGGGTAGCTCTAATTTCAGGAATACCTCTTGTATTTTTGAGAAGGGGGCAGGTGGAATTTGAGTTTGTGCGGGTTCAGTGGAAAACTTGTCAATAAGCTGGAATGTGTTATGAGAAGGTTCACGTGGCTGTTGTGAAATCTAGAGGGTCCAAAGAGCTGAAGAAATCCCTATTCTGTTTAAAAATTAATTTAAAGAAGCCCTAGCGTTTCTGGAACTCTGCTTATTTTTAGAATTTTTAGCTGTTGGAGCAGTCTCAGAGCAGAAACGTGTCTTAACGGTTGTCAGTTAGACACAGGAACTTTTAAAAAGATCTCCATGAATGGAAACAGCTTTGGGAAGGATTAGATGTTGTATTAGCTTTGTGGGCTTTTCAAAGCTTTGGCAAAAATTCTGCAAGGGAACCAAGCTGCTTCGTATTCCGATAGAAAATCAAGAGGTCAGAAAATCCCTGCATGGAGTTGTGTAACATTCCTGTCACATCCAGTGCAGGTGGATGTGTGTGTGTGTATATGTATATATTCATATATATACACGTTTTCTTGGGTAAAATCAGACTCTTTTTTTGGAAGATACAACTTTAAACGCAGGGTTACTTCTGCAAGGGATGTTGCTGGGGTAGAGAATGAGAAGGTGACAGGCCAGGGCTATTGGGTATCTGGTAACATGTTTTAATATGGCTTGGGCTCCGAAACGAAAGGTTCTGGGAGAGCCCTTGCAGCTATTGCATCACTTGCCAAAAATAGCATCTTTACTGCATGAGGCAGCCTATCTGCAGCAGGGATAGGCTTGAGAAATTAGTGCTTCTTGTGAATGATGTTTGGTCATTCGGCTAAGCGGGTTTTTAATCTTAAATTTGGAGGCAGAATGAGGTGTTTAAGGTTTTATTTTCTCTCTCTGGGGGGAGAGTAGGGTGGGGTGAGTTTGAAAATAGCAGTGTCCACGGTTCTGTCTGCAGCGTGATTCTAAAAATACATTTTGAGCTCACTGAAATTGCAGTTTAATGACACTGATAAATATTTTCTTATATTGTAATTGTCTGGGGAAGGGAAGAGGAAAAAAATTGCTTTGTGCAGCATGAGGTAGCCTGCTATTCTCATCAATCACTTAAATTTTAGGAGTGGGGATTTTTTTAAGTCGCAATTACATAAAGCAAGCAAAGTATAACATTAATCTAAATTCTTATTAAAAACTCACAAACTCTAAATTCCTTTCCTTGAAAATAGAAGGTATGTTCTCTGGTGTTGGGTGCTGTGGGGTTTTTTTTTTTCACTTCTCTTATTCTGAAATCTTAGTCAAGTTGTACCAGCAAGGGAGTGTGTTTGTATTCCAGTGGTGTTGCTGAACCAGACAGGTCTGCAGCACAGCATTTTATTTTTAGACTCTAGGTTGCCATTTTTATCCTGTAAAAAATATTCATCAGCGTCTGGGTGACAGGCCATCAGTTTTTATAAATGTGTCAGACCACGTTTTTTCCACCTTTCTCTTCCCCTTTCTCCTTTTATCTTCTGCTGTATACATTTTTTGGAGGGGGCAGGGGGAATAGGGAAGGAGGGGGGACCGCGGGTGCAGATTTTAATTCATGCATTAGGTTTTTCAATTCACAGATCTCGAGCGTCACACGGTTCATTCATCTTCTGTGCTTGGCTGCTTACGCAGCTTTCGCTTACTGCTCGCGGGGGGTGGACAGCCCTGGGGCCCTTTGGGAGCGGAAGCAAGGGGAGGAAGGAGCCGGGTCGCCTGCTGGGCTGGTTGCCTCGGCTGCCTTCTTGGTCTGCCCCCAAAATACCCCAGTGTGGCTGACAAATAGCTTCGTGTAAGGATTCGGGGTGCTTGTCAGGTCAAAAATGACTTCCTGGAAGTAGTTGTGGAAGGGTTTGGGTTGGAGGGCACCTGAAGATCATCTAGTTGCAACCCCTCCTGCCATGGGCAGGGACGCCCCTCGCTAGGTCGGGCTGTTGAAAGCCCCGTTGTCCGCAGACACCTGTTCTGGTGTCTCACCGCTTCCACAGTGAAGAATTGCTTCCTAACATCTCAGTGAAATCTGCCCTCTTTTCGTTTGAAACCGTTACCCTTGTCCTATCTCTACACTCTGCGATCAAGACTCTCCTTTAAGTAT
>NW_009732630.1:10619-11826 GCF_000703405.1 Apaloderma vittatum | reverse complement strand
CAAAAACATGAGGAAAAGCTTCTTCCCTGTGCGGGTGCCAGAGCCCTGGCCCAGGCTGCCCAGAGAGGTTGTGAAGTCTCCTGCTCTGGAGACATTCAAACCCTGCCTGGACACGTTCCTGTGTGACCTGCTCTGGATGACCCTGCTCTGACAGGGGGCTGGACTGGATGATCTTTTGAGGTCCCTTCCAACCCTCAACATTCTGTGATTCGGTGACGTGTTCCTGTGTGGCTGCCCTAGGGGATCCTGCTCTGGCAGGGATTTGGACCAGATGATCTTTCATGGTCCCTTCCAACCCCCAACATTCTACTGGGAGGCCGCAATAAGGTCTCCCCTTTAGAAGCCTTCTCTTCTCCAGGCTGAACAGCCCCAACTCTTTCAGCCTGTCCTCATAGGAGAGAGGCTCCAGCCCCCTGAGCATCTGCATGGCCTCCTCTGGACTCTCTCCAACAGGCCATGTCCTTTTTACGCTGGAGGCCTCAAACCTCCAGCACAGAGCTGCAGGAGGGGTCTCGCCAGAGCAGAGCAGAAAGGGAGCATCCCCTCCTCCAACCTGCTGGCTTCACCGTTTTTGGGTGCGATTGGCCTTCTGGGTTGTGAGGTTGCTCAGAGCTCCATCAAGCCTGGCCTTGAATATTTTCAGGGATGGGGCTTCTACCACCTCTCTCGGTGACTTGTGCCAGCGTTTCACCATCCTCATTGTAAAAAATTTCATGGCCTGAAAAGGACCAGCGTGTCAAACGCTGAAAGAGCGCGGAGGGGAACAAATGAAAATGGTAGAAAAACTCAGTAGTGAAAGGTCTGAGCCGACTCTTGTCATGATTGGGTTCGATTTATTTGTAATTTTAAAAACTTTTAAAGTCTTGGGAACAAGATGGCTTGTTGGGACGGCCAAAGTTCAGCAGTATAATAAGTAATAGTGGATATTCACAAATGTAAAAGCAGTAAAATGATGAGGATGGTTGATTACAGGTACTGTTAGAGGCTAAGTTCAGATTCAGTATGCTTAGATTATACGTGTCTTAAGCGTTCTTTAAGGGGGAAGAATGGTTTAGATTTTGATAACATTCCTTCGTAAAAAGATGACTTTTGGATTTTTGTAGATTAGGATTTGCAAACCCTAAGAAAGGGGCCTTGGGAAAGAAAATAGCGGTGGGTGGTATTCCAGAAGGTATTAGGTGCCTGTGTAGCCTCACATTGTACCTTC
>NW_009732630.1:0-10588 GCF_000703405.1 Apaloderma vittatum | reverse complement strand
GAGGGTGCAGTGGTCATCCGTGCAGATCCAGCTTTAGCTGGTAAGACCTGCCAAAAAAACCTGTCCAAAAACACCTCGGAGCACAGCATGGGTACAGGGGCAGGCTGCTGCTGAGGGGAGTGAACAAATGTCCAAGCAGTTCTGCAGCTTGGGGTTCCTTGGAGTTGGAAATTAGAAAGAAAAACTTCTAGAAAATTAAATACTTTTTCAATTTTGGGTTTTTTTTTTTTAACAGAAAAGTTTCGACAGTGTCAGTTTTCTTAGTCGTTCTGTGCTTCCCAGTTCGCCTATTTTTGGTGTGTTGTTGACGCACTGAGATTCTGCTCCGCAACTTGCATTCGAAATGAAGATTTTAATCCTGGAGATAGGAAAGGAGCATGATTTCTCTAATAGATGGAATATATTTAGATCATTTTGGTATTTTAAATTCACTTTTTTTTTTTTTTAAAATTCATTTGCTATTTGCAAACCTGTAGTCCAGAAGGATTCTGATAGAGGCTCCCATCAGAGAGCTGCCTGGATGTCTAATCTCGTAAATTTTGTTTTATCTGTAGTTTTACCTGTTTAATAAATATGTAAAATAACTTGAAAATCCACAACTTCCATTTAAAGGGCAGAGGAGAAGTTAAGCAAGGTGATCAGCATCGTGGCTGATCGGGAGATGGCGGAGCAGGCACCAGATCCCAAACCAGATCAGGTTCAAAAGGAACAGGAGGAGATGATAGTGTCCGAGGTCGTTCAGCTGCGTAGCTTTGTGTTCTGTACTAAATGCTAAAAGTTTACATGGATTTAAAAAAAAAAATAAAAAAATGCGCAAATGGAGGGAGGAGGTGAATGATGACAGGATGGTTTTATGAAGTTACATGGTTTGGGGTGGTTTTTTGTGTTTTTTTTTGTTTTTTTTTCTAATGACTTCTTGTCGTGTGCCGTGCCCATACCCAGTGATCCATTGCACTTGAAATGGACCCAAACCTTCATTTCAAGTTTTCTTCAAGACTTCAAAATAGTTCAGGTCCCAAGCATGAAGCCTTGAAAGGTCAGCCGAGTTTTTCGAAGCTGTAGAGACAAGGCTGTGCTTAGCACTGCACCCTGGTGTCCCTTGCCACGTACAGCAAAAAATTACAGAATTTCGTGCCCGCAGTCTGATCTCAAAAAAGCTCTTACGAGATGCTATTTCGTTTTATTCTTCAAACGTCTTTTGGGAGCTGCTGTCCCCACAGTGAATATGGAGGTGCTTAAGTAAGAGGTTTTGAGTTAATTGCCGGCACGATAAGGGTTTCCAGGGAGGGACCCCTGCCCGGTTCAGATCTTCTCCGTGAAAACAGGGTCTCTGTTCTGTTGGGACCACTGTGCATTTGTGTCTCCTGTCACTTGTCTCTCCTATCTCTAGCTGCGACTGGCCTCTCTTTTGTGGTGAGATGAGCAGAGACACTCTGGAAGTCAAATTTCTGTTGAGATGGGGTGAGTTAAAAGAAGAGAATTTCTCTGATGCCCTCTGACAAGCCAAGGAAGCCCAGAAGCTTTTGTAGAATATATCAATAACAAATTAGACAGACTTTTGTTTCCCGTTTTCCTTCTGATCCGTTAATTGGATGGTAACGACCAGATTCTTGTTGCAGGTTTGTAGTTCTGTTTCCAGTGTTCACCCCGTCCCGTCCTGCCTTTCTGTGCTCTTCAGAGTCAGGAACAATTCTTTTTCTCTTTTGAGACGCCCTCGTTTCCAGTCTGAATTGTGACCAAGTTATATTTTCTTCATGATGTTAACCTGGGCTTTTGTTTTTCTGGTGGTTATGCTGCATGAGCTTATGAAGAGCAAACAAACCTTTTAAACCCCTCACCCAAACCAGGTAACTCTTAATCATGTTAGCATCTTGTTTGTTGTTTTTTTTTTTCCCCCCCTCCCAGCTGCTCCTCTCCAAAGTACTTAATGTATTATTGCTTTCTATTACTCTGGGAAGCAGTGAGGTAAATGCAATCAGGTTGTGAAAGTTGTCTTTCTAGCTGCATCAGAACGGCAGTTTATGGTCCATTTTACGCTGAGCCACTGCACCCAAAGGTACCTTCCTTCCATTGCTCACAGTGGTCACCTATACTCGGAGCAAAGTTAGTCTCAAGTGAGTGTCTTGACATATGGTACCACCGTGTCGCCACGTCGTATCTCCCTGTCTTGTGGTTTTATTATTCCGGTCTATAAAACCGTCTAATTCTTTGTGGTGTGATGTGCTTTTGGTAGCTGTGAAGCTGATAAAGCGTTCCCTTCTTTGGGTGGTGAACTGGATCTATGCTGAGATCAGTCCCTGAGGAGGGTAACTAATAAATTTTATTTATTTTTTCTTTTTGGTAGACACCTCCCTTGGTAGCTCCTGACAATATTCTCAAGCTTTTGACACAGTCTCCCTACTGGTTGACAACCAGTGATTCTTATGTTTGGTCCCAGTCATCTTGACAGTCATAGTTTCTTACTGTCATCATAGAGAATGATTTTTTTTTTTTGCCTCGTAGCTCTGGAGTATTATTCCTCTCTAAGCTGATCACACTTTCTAAAAGTTTGGCGTACTTTGCCTTTTTTGGTCAAAAACAGACCTAGCACTGCATTTCATTCCAATCTCCACAGTTTTTTGACGCTTGTGTCTTTTTGAGACACCTTGTGTAGCTTTGACTTGAATATGCTGATACTTTGCCAAGATCATCTGTTACCCTCTTCTATTTGCAGGTGTTTGGGGTTTTTTTTGTTTATTTTTTTTTGTCAGGCTCGCATTTGTTTTTGAATGTTACAAATATGTATAGTGAAAGAGGCAAACCCCAAATCTCTAATTTCTTCTTACATAAAGCCTTCTTTCAGCTTTGCAGGCTCCAAACCCAAAGACCCTTCTTCCGCCTGCTTAATTTCTTCTCAGAAAATTGAATTTTTCGTGCATGTTTCCAGTGGCAAACATGCTGAAACCCTACAGATGGTGCCAGACTCGAGCTAGCCGATTTTGGAAATTTTGTTGTATTCTCCTCTCTTGTTGTATTTTGTTGTGTTCTCCGTCTGGTAGAGGTGGGAAGACCCAGAAATGGTAATTTGAAGGACCTCTATGCACGTTTTTTCTTGGGCCGGTCGCGCTTCCCGCAACAGTCGGCATCTGTCACGTGTTTCACGACGCCAAACAAACGAGGGCTTGTTTTTACCAAATATTAATGTATTCAGTAACTCTTACTGAGCATGAGGCTGCTACAGCTTTTGCATATCCTTGACTCAGGCTTGAGCAGATGACCGGAACAACGTCCTCACTGTTGCGGAAGTGTAGTTCGAGGGCTCTCTGGGGTTCACCTCACATTTTCTGCGTCAAAACCGTCAAAAAATTCTTGAAATTTGTAACAAGGTAGGCAGAGGGGGAGCTTCTGAATGTAGGGAACAGGATCACAGCGTTCCCCCTTCACCTTCTCTCAAACTCCTGTATCCCCAACACGTCCCCCGGGACTACTGAGGAGCAGAAGAACCTGGTGGCAGAGATTTGTGGGCACGTAGAAGACGACCGCCCTGGAACTGGGAGAGCTCAAGCAGAGGGAACTGGAACTGGTGGTGCCTGAGCGTCGCCCGTGACTTTTTGATGAGCTCTTCTGCAGGGTTTTGTTGGGGTTTCTAGATTGCTTCTAGCTCTCGAGCCTAACGAAATCTCGGGAGCGCGCTGCCCCAAACCCTTTCGTGCTGTAGTTCTGAGGGAAGTGGGAACTTGTCAGTTCTGCGATATTTATAGAATATTTTTCTACCCACAATCCTGGTTCCTAGACACAAGCTCTTACCAAGTAAGTGTTTAGTTCTGGGAACTGAACCTTTTCCTCTAGCCTGTCTTTTCAAAGCCTGACCATTAGGTGTTAGCTCCTCTGTGCAGAAAAAACCCTTTCTGTGGAGGAAAAAAAAAGAAAAAATACAGGATTTCTAGGATTTCAGCTCGGGTACAGGCGATCTTTCTGATGCGGCTTCCTATTTCAGCAAGTTAAACTGAGGATGGAAGTGAAGTTTGTCTTATTTTTGCACCGAGTTTTCTGATTTTCTTTAATAAAAATGCAGGGAGTTGCTGCTGTCTTATTAACTTGCAGCCGGCGTGCTTATCTTCTTTGTTCTTTGTTAAATATGAGCTGGCATGTGTTAGACTGCGTTAGCGTTCGCTCTTTGGGACTTCAGTGCTTTCTAAATTTGGCATTGCTAAGCCGGTGCCCTGTTTGCTTGAATCAATTGGGGGCTGCTATTTTTAGCAACAAAAGGGAATTGAAATAGCAATTTTCTTTCCGTGTAATAGATCCCCAAGAGGAATACTGATGCAAGCTCGCTGTCATCCCATATTCTCCTCCCCCCTCCCCAAAAAGCACTCAGACGAAAGGCAGCTGTCACGGTTTGCGGCTGTATTAATCTTTAATCAATCGAGTGTTTTCTGCATTCAGGTGTTCAGGGGAGGGGAAAAAAAAAAAGAAAAGGGTCACGACAAGGATCTGCCTAGAATAACTAAGCACTCCTGCATGGGCTGTGCAGTCAGAATTTGCGGGGAGCGGCGGGGATAGACAGAGCAGCTAAAAATAGCGCTTGCTTCCAGTGTTTCTCCCAGTCTATTTTTGATGCTTGGTTTTGATAAGGTTGATTGGGCTCTTGCTAAAAATAGCTGTTCCTAGCAAGCTGAGGACAAAAAGTAGAATATTTTTAACCGGCGCAGACTAAAGTACTTTTTGTTGGCTGGAGATGATCTAGAAGCTTGGTATTGGTCAAATGCCAGTGATTTATATAAATCTGTAATAAATGAAGCACTGCTTGATGCCAAGCAGGGATAGTCTTTTCTCCCCTTGCCAGCTTTTGTTTTCCCCAGGAGCTGTCAGATTCTTAAAATAGCCTCCGTGTTTCGTAGCAGAAGAATCTCGAGGCTTCGGTTATTTATGCGTCGTGCTTTAAACCTATGCTAAGGTTAGCTGCGCCGTGAGTTTCTCTTGACTGTATTGCCTTAATGAGGCACCACGCTAGGCTCCTAGTTTGGTTTTTTTTTTTGTGGTTCTTTTTTTGATCTGTTAGCTTGGATTCTTTTTGGTGGGGAGAGCATAAGTATTCCCAAATTACTGGAGCCCCTCGCATCTTTCCAAGGGGAGTAATGTTGTCAGTGGTTTGAGTTCTCCTTCCTGGGCAGTGATGTGCATGAGTGCATCTGCAGCACTCGGAAAGGTTGCCTGAAAACTCAACATTTCGCTGAATGAAAATGGGAAAATGGCTGAACTGAAGTGAATTTGGGGTCTGAAGGGGTTGGTAGAGATATGCATAATAGTTGTTGGCTTCGTTGTGCAGGTAGTCAAGAGGAGTAGTGCTGTTTGCTACCAGCAACGTGGATAAAAGTATTCTGTGTTTTATCTCCATTAGGCATCTCAAAAGCTTATTTTGCCATGGAAAACGTGTGTTGGTATCCAGAGGCAGGCTTAGTCTCTCTTAAGCTTTGTCTTTGCTGTAGTCTAACCTTGAATCGAGGAGTCACGAATCTATAATCTTGTTCCAGTGTGATTGCTCTGCAGAGCTGCAGTGAGCTTCTTTGTGCTTGTGGTTGCTCCTTCGTCCCTGTGTCAACATCGGTCCTTGCTCTTGTCGTGAGGCGAGATGATTTCTACGTACCTGCCTCGTGCTTTACCGCCCCATCCTTCCCTTTTGCTTTAAGATTTCCTGGTTGCGTGAGAAGCAGGTCAAAACGTTCTTCCTGGGCCTTTCAAATATGGCCATGGTAGTGTTGGGTAGATGGTTGGACCAGATGGTCTTGGAGGTCTTTTCCAACCTTAATGATTCTATGATTTATTTGCAAAACTGTGTTCTGCTGGGGCATTATCCCACCACGTTTAGCCATGGGGTTTCTGAAGGATGCAGGTGCTATTGGAAGCGTTTGTGTACTTGCCCCTCTAAAGTTTCTGGAGAAGAGACTTCTTATTTTAGCCCCTAGAGGCATGTACCAGTGGCATGCTGATCATCTAGACTAAGGCAACTGTTGGTCAACCTGTTTCATCAGCTTGGGCTGTGGCTTTTTCAATAACAGGAAAGCTTTTTAGTCCAAGACCACACATCTCACCGGTTGCTGAGTTCCCTCAACTTGGGTGTGTGTTTGCCAAGGCTTTCCTCAAGTTTGGTACTGGGCAGGAAGCGATGCCAACGCTCGTAACTGCATCGTGCTTTTTGTATAAGTGAGAAAAGCTGTGAAACATTAGGAGGTGAAGTAGCCAGCCAGTATTAAGGTTTAGAGAAGCATTATTACAAAGGTTATGCTAGTCTTATCCAGTCCAGAAAGTTTCATTGCATAGAAAAGCAAGAGATGTTCCTTTAAGTGTGTGGACTCTGACTCGGGACAGGAGTCTTCAGGCAGGTTTTTCCAGAACGGAGGTGTTGCAGTTTGCAACGTGGCAGCTCTGTACTTAAATTAGCTTCAAAAAAAAAGCATATCTTGAGGTGAGACTCTCTTCCAGGTGCAGTCTGGTGAGTTTGGGGAGTACCAGAAGAGTTGCTGAGCTCTGGTAGCATTCTGGTGTAGAACATCTTCAGCCCAATGCAAATATATTAATTTACGTGGAGCTGTTTCAGAGTATGTCATCCTACTGGGTACCTTTCCTTATTTTTCTTCCCCTTTACAGTCCTGAAAGTCAGAGGAAGGTGAATGTTGACTTCTTTGCCCCAAATCAGCCTGTGCTTCAATACGAGCTTCCATTCAGGCCAGCTTTTATTGGGTAGGCTCGCGCATGAGCTGCCTGGGCACTCGTCTCGCTTCTCTTTTGGAGATGGCAGATGGCTGAAGTGGGAAGCTACTACAGTTAGTCTGGCTACCGAGTAAATGTGTATAATCACACTTACAAGCTGGTGCAGCTTTCTTGTACAGACAATAACTTATTCCTACCCTACTTCCTTAAAGCTCTGCCAGCTGCAGTGGGTTTGTAAGTTTTGGAAGGCAGTCTGTAGGGAAGAAACAGAATTTCAAAGCTTATTCCACACTTGGAGATAAACTGGCTTCGGCACATCGAGTTGTTATAGTAAAAATTGAGTTAAACTGGCAGAGCTTTGGAATGGTTAAAACTGCAACTCTTGGCTCCGGAGCGGAAACTAGAAATGGACGTAATCGGTATGAAAATTGGGAGTCCCCTACGAATGCACGAGTCTCACCAAAGCCTCTTTTTAAAATCGTTTTCTTCTTCCTCGTAGCACTTTAGGTAATCCAAAAAGTGGAAGAAAAGGTGGCTGAATCTTGACTTTTGTCATGTTGGGCCAGTCGGTTGCCTTTACCCGACCTCTTTTCCTCGCTTTTACGACACGGAGTCTAAATATTGTTCCCTGCTCCGGCAGGTGTCTCTCTGCCTGGGTGAGAGCTGAGCCAGGCAGCTTCTCCTGAAGGGCCTTAGGAAAAGAAATGGGGATTGAGAAATGGTCGGGTTTCTAGGTTGTGCGTCGGAGCGCAGTCCTTGTACCGTGTTTTGTCTTTTCAAGGTGATGTAGGAGCATGCAGCAGGAGCCAAAGTTAGCCTCCTCAAAGAGGAGACATGAATAAAAAGGTGGGTTTGGTGCTTTCTTGTGAGAAGGGATTTCCCCTTATTGCTGAGAAAAAATAGCTGCAGGCTTTACTCTGATGCCTGTGCCTGTACCTGCAGCAGAAGCCAAATAATAAATGTGTATCAGCTCGGTTCCTATATATGCAGGTGATGGCTCAAGCACTGTTTTTCCTGGTAGGATTTCATGATGTTTTTCATCATTGATCTGTATCAGATTTGTTTAAAGTTCTGTTCTGAGGCTACTTCTAATCTCTGGACTACAGGTTATTTTAATTTGAAGTAGAACCTAGAAAGGGAGTAACTGTCCCATTACTCGTAGTTCAGTTAGAAATCCCCAATCTTTAGCTTCTTAAGTCTCATGCTCCAGCCAGTTCTATTACAATTTACCTAAGCAGTGAATTCAATAAATGAGGTAAATATCCTTGACTGAAGTTGTACTTGTACTTTACTAAGCCTTTGAAATGCTACAGGTGCTTTTTGGGGTCCCAGCCTTCTGGAGCATTGCTGAATGATGTTTTTAAAACGCTGAGTTTGTTATCTGGCAATAAAACTATTGTGTCCGTGGATTTTGAGTTGGAAGGAGGAGAAACAATCTCTGTTATAGTGTTGGAGGGGATGGCTGTTTGTTAGGTACCTCGTGAACGATCATCAAGGAAGTGACCTCTTGCACCAAGTTGAATGTTTTCCAGAATGAGTTTAGAACGTGCCCGGCTACAGATGGAGGCCTGATGGGGACTGGTTTTCACTGTGCTGTTCACTTTGTTGTTTTGGTGAAGCAATAATGATTTGTGCGATAACACAGAATTTGAAACCCAAGATCAGCGAAGCTGAACCCGAAGCTTGGTGGTCCTTGAGCTAAGTAAGGTCTCAATGAAATTCACTGAGGCTGACAGCACAGCAGCTGCAACTCCATTTCCTAACCGGAGCATCCTGTGTGTACAGCATGTGTTAGTATGCTAATGGTGCAGTCCTGCATATCACGGAATCGTAGAATGGTTTGGGTTGGAAGGGACCTTCAAGATCATCTAGTTCCAGCCTCCCCCTCCATATCCTTTTCTTGCAAATAAACCCCAAACCAGAGAGGGGATAAATGTACGTGTAAGATCTGTAAATCAAGCTCGAGTCAGGGCTGTGAGTGGATCTTTCATTCTTAGCCCGTGGTTGCACTGTTGGCCGGCCATTCAAGCTCAGATAGGACCTTTGCTGGCGGCTTCATCGCTCATTAGTACGCCCGCTTATTTATAGCTAGCAGGCACATCGACCGAAATGGTTACAGCATTTTCGAGCTGTTATTACTCAAACAGAAATATTCTGACGGCTGTTTTGCATGCCAACTGTTCCGGGTGTTCCGCAAGCGGTGACTAATCAAATCGTCTGCAAACACGTCTCCTTCTGGTGCCCCGAAGGGAGGTTATCGGTGAATCCCGGTGCTGGACGACACCTCCGTCTGCCACGAGTTCCGCTCAGGTAGAGGTTGACCTGGGAGCTGAGCCAACCCTCTCCGTTCAGTTTTCTGAAACATTAAGCAAGCCGAATGGTTTGGGCATGACTACGTTCAGGGACAAGCAGTGGAAGCAAAGACCAAGCTCTTCTGATCCGATCTGAGGAGAAACAGAAAAAATCTGGTAGATTCTGTAGCCACTTGGAGAGTGAGAGCGGATATGGGTGGATGAATAAGTGGAGAGCTAACGGAGTGAGGTGTTGAGGTGTAGGCATTGGGTTTGACGGAAAGGAAGAGCCGAGAGAAAAAGCAACTTGGTGCTGACAGTGCTTGCTTAAAAAGTAGTTGGAAAAGCAGATTCCAGATGGAGGGATTGCCGTTCAGTGAGCAAACCGAGATGATCGGCTACTGGTGTGGCGAGAGCCCTGGGATAATCTGTCAGGCTAATGGCTTGTTGAGTCTCTTGGAGCTTCTCAGCCTGGGGAGCAGAATCCTAGAAAGATTTCAGGTTTGACGCAGGTCCCAGTCACGCCTAGGTGACAAAGTTTAAGCTCCAGAAGCCTAACTTGCAAGCGATGGCTGCGTCAGTCCCTCGTCCATGCCGCTGGTAAGCGCGGTGGTCACGGGGCTGGAATATGCTGGAGCGTCACCAGCAGAAACCTTGTTGCACATATCCTAAAAAGTTTGTTTTACTGGATGCTTACAGGCTTCAGGATACTTTTTATTCTACTCTATACTAAGTCGAAAGTTGGTTTAGTAGTTGTAACTGGACTGGGGTGTGTTTTTTTTAGTTAAATGACTTGGAAATGTCGCTTGGTCCACAAAGCTTCTGAAGAAGCGTAGTGGGTCAGAGGTCTGGCATGAGAAGGGGTGCTGGCCCTGATTCTTGAAACAAGTATTAAGCTCCGAACTCCATCTCTTTGTCTCCTTTCTTACGTGTAAAAAGGTTTTAGTGTGAGTTCTCTAAGAGATTTAATCAAAGTTGTCTGCCTATTCCGGAGGCTTTGATGTGTCTCTTGGCTGGAACGAGTGCTTTAATAGCCTGCTAATAAGCACCCATTGCAGTTATTTCCGTGAAGCAACTCATGTATATCTGTATTTTATTTTTTTTCCAGTGGTCACTGGAGCTACTGATGGGATTGGGAAAGCCTATGCAGAAGAGGTAAGAATTTTTATGGAAATATGTCTCAGTTCTTATTGAGATGTCACGGTGTCTCAACTCTTGACCAGCCAGAAAAGTTGTACCACTTATTGTTAGTCTCCTTTACTTGTGAATTCTGTTTGCAGTCCTTCAGTTTTTATTTTTAACTTTTTGTTGTTACAATTGTTTTGTCTTTCTCAACCCTTGGTATTTCCACGCACTGACTAAATGGCATTTCTAGCTGCCTGCAGTATGTTCCAATTATTCCCTGTAGTTCATGAAGCTGAGTTTCACCTCGATCTCTTTTACTGTACTTTTCCTCTGGATGGATATGTGGGCTCCAGATACGGTACTGGAATGTATTGCTGAAGACAGAAAGTGCCTGTTAGTGTGGGACAATTTAGCTTGCAAGAGGACTTTGAATCCTAGTGTGTCTTAGGTGGGAAGGGACTTTAGAGATCATCCAGTCCAAC
>NW_009732629.1:55017-56324 GCF_000703405.1 Apaloderma vittatum | reverse complement strand
CGGCTGGGGCTGCCCCAGGGCAGCACATCGCCCAGGATCCTTTCAGCCATTAACTGATTAACCTGCTGCTCCTGGAAGCCTGGGCCGCCTGTATCTAATCAGATGGAGGCCAGGATTTCCCAAAGGGCCATTTCACCAGGCTTTTATGCCCACCCCTATGCCTGCCCTGGCCTCTTGCAACAGCAGTAGCCACTGAGGAGCCTGAAGCGCCTGGTGGGAATGGGAGGCTGGAGACTGGATGCCCAGAGGTGCATGTCTCAGCAAGTAGCACCCAGCAGAGAACTGCCTTCTTTGTCCAGCTCCGCTTGTCCAGACATGATTCTGCCATTATCTGGAGAAACAGGGATTTCCAGGGAAGGGCTGAGGGGTAGTCCTGAAGCCAGAGAATCTCTAAGAGCCTGTTGTAAATCTCAAACATAAACCCTGGTGAAGCAAGGTGGTGAACGCTGGAGAGCTGGGATGAGCGTGCATGAGAAAGCATCAAAGTTTGCTTTGCAGGAAGGTCAGTGGGGGTGGGAGAGCGGGAACGTGGCTTCCGTGGAGCGGGAATGTTTGGCATTTGCTGCACCCCAGCCACTCTTCCTCCTTCTCCATGGGGGGTTCTTGGTGGGAGGGCAACTCTGAGCAGAAGGGAGTTGCTCCACCTCTTTCTGCTGCAGCAGAAGCCAAGCTTGTCCCAGGGGATACATGTCAGCCCTTAGAATGAATAGCTCAAACCCCAGCATGTTGTTGGTCTTGCCTTAGCAGGCTCCCATGCTGTGCTTGCAGCATTTAGATATCACACTCAGCAATGTGGTCAGTGTCTGAGGTTAGGTGGGGATGCAATGGGTCTTCCCAGCTTCCTTGGTTTCTCCCTCGGCATACTGGAGACAAAAGGAGTTTCTATTCTTTGAAGTTTATCTATGATAAGTGGCTTGGTGATGGGTTCAACCTACTTATCTTTCTGGCTCTGCCAGAAAGATTTTCTCTGATTTTCTCTGGTTGTGCCAGCTTGACACTGCTGAGGTGCTTCCCATGTGCCATGTCCTCCTCTGACTGCTGACCCCGGGGGACAGCGAGGGTCTGTGCTGCCGCCACTCTTCCCCAGCAGCATCCCAGGCAGGCCAGGTTAGAGAGCCTTCATCCTCAGCAAGTGGTACAAAGATGCGTGTTTCTGCCATCTGAGGTCTGGTGTGCAGCGTGGCTCAGGGATGTGACGGATGATGCCTTTGCTCCAGCCGGGTATGAGCAGAGGAGCGGAGGCAATGTGTGAGCTCTGCCATCTCCTCTCTTGGCTGCTGCAGGGGGTCTTTTGTCCAGGGAGGGGG
>NW_009732629.1:38061-54911 GCF_000703405.1 Apaloderma vittatum | reverse complement strand
GGGGTTAGAGGAGACACTTCTCCCATCCCATCCCTTTTCGCTCTCCACTTGGAGTGACCGGCCGGCTCAGCCCCATGGTCAGCCTGCACTGAGCAGCAGCATCCAGTGGAGCCACAGATGCCATTCTCCTTCTGCTCGTGTGCCACTGGCCTAGAAATGCTGGCATTTTAAGTGTTAAACAGTCTTTCTCATTGCTCTTGTGGTGAAACGCAGCACTTTTAATCTGTATTGTAAAATAAATCCGCTAAAGTCCTTAAGCTCTCTGACATAGGAAGAGAAAGGCAGGAGGGATCCTGTGCTCATGCCCTGCGTATCTGTGGTGGTCTGAACTGTCTTCTCTGTGGTTTGGCTTGGTCTTCACTTACTGTCCCCCATCCCACCCTGGCTGCAGTCTGTCTTTTCTTTGTTGCCTGGGATGACTGGTGGAGATGGGAGGAGGTTCCCGCAGGGATTAGTGCACACCAGTGGGGGGGTCCCAGATTCAAGTCCACGGAGGATACAAGGTGGCTACTTGAGCTGCCACCACGCGCGCATCTGAGCTGAGTTCTTGGCCCCAAACTGAGATGGGGAGCAAGCAGCTCTCCCAGGTCTCTTTTTTTTTTTGGTGGCAGCTTTGCCCTGGCTGCTGTGCAGGTGTTCTGACTGCTTGGTGCCACTGGGAAGTATCTGACTGTTCCACAAAGCCACCACCCAGTGTGCAGAGTGTGGCCCTTTGCTGGCCACGTGATACTCAGCTCTGCACCTTGTCCTCTACGTGTCTGATGGCTCCTTAGTTCTGGTGTAAACTCATGTGTGTAAGCACTCACAGTACCTGGGTGAGCTGAAGAGCAGAAAGGACTTGTCTGTGAATGCATCTTTGCTGTGGAGCCAGCCTCCTGCAGGAGGCAGAGGACTGGTCTTATTCTTGGTTGCACATGCAATTCCCACCAGCTTTGAGGTCTTGGTTGAAGTTTCCTGGCTGTATCAGTCAATGATCAGTGTCCTCAGGGAGCCCAGCTTGTGCTGGGTGCGGAGAGCTCATATGTGGCATCATGGATTGTATTTCTCAAAAACTTGGTTTGCTGTCCCCATGCTCCTTGCTGTTGGGAGAAGGTGGAGTTCTGGTAAGAGAGAGGAGCGTGGCCAGATATCCTGGAGAATCCTTCCAGAGACTCCTGTCTGAGACAAGGGAAAGGTTCAGCTGACTTGGATGATGCTGACCATGAGTGATGTGCTGTCTTTCCAGATAACAGAGAGCCAAGTGCCCGTGTGCTAACAACCCTTGGCTTAGGAAAATGCCGTCTTGGTGAGAAATGATAGGTAGAGCGTCATCCTCTTCAGCAGCGGGGCTGCTCTGTGAAGGAGTACTCCACCAGGCTGCTCTCCTCCCCTGAGGAGCGTGACTTTTGTTGGCTTTCCCTGACAATCTCCCCTTACTGCGAATTTTGCGACCTCTTAGAAAAGAGGATCCAGAGAGATTGGAAAGAGACAGAGAAATGCTGACGGTTACACCCATGCTGTGTATGTAATGCTCACCAGAGCAAGCCCTTCAGCTATAGACAAGTACCACTGCCCTTGAAGGAATGCATGCAGAATCCTTCAGCCCAGCTGCATCTCCCCAAAACTCCAGAGTGATAAAGAGGCAGATGTAGTGCGAAAAGGGCTGTCTGCCCTGTTCTGGAGCAGCCGTTGCGGGGAAGAAAGCTCTTGTGCCAAAGGTGACATGAAGAAGTGTCTGGCGGAAGAGAGGGAGTCCTGTTAGCTCGCTCCTTAGGGCATTCATCTGGAGCCAGGCTGTGTGAGCTGCGACCTTGTCAGATCCTATCAGCAGCACGAGGGTGGGCTGACGCGGGCGCTGGATGGGAGTCTCAGTCTCCAGGGAAGCCTGGTCTCCCTTGGACCAGCCCGCAGCTGCCCCATTGCTGCCTCCAAAACCACCCTGTACAGCTCTGGTTTCACTTCTTGCCTCACTTTTTAAATTTTTTTTTTTTTTTTAACATAATAATCACAAATGTTCCGCAATTTCTTGTCTCCCATTTCATTTTAAGGATAATGTGCAAGCTATTTAAATGTCATCATTAAGACTGAAACTTCTGTGAGTCTGGGTTTCCTGGTTATCCTCCAGTTACCCTAAGCTCTGTGGTTCTGTTTCCGCATTTCTATCCGAGCTTACGCACAGTTCAGCAGTTCTGTAGAGACGTGTCCCAGGAAAAACACCTACAGAAGGCCTGTCTGCCACGCAGTGCTTGGCACAGTGTCTGGGAGATGCTTGGGTCCTGTATATTATAAATGCAACAATTATTGTAATAACTGAACCAGTGACATGGCCTCTTATGGATGCAGCGGTCAGCGTATTTGAGGAGGACGGGCAAATTCAGGGTAGGACCAGGGCTGTGTATTAGTCCTGTGTATTCCTGATACCTGAGTCTCAAGCCAATGATTAAGATTTGGCTGAATCACACTTTCCGGAAAGGCTTCTTATTTCTGGAGGATCCCCTCCTTTCTGCAGTTTCTTCAAGTGGTTACACAACCTTGTTTTAAAATAAATCCTGCTTCATTTCTAAAGCATCTGGCAGCCCCATCCTTTTGTGGGTCCTACTTTTCTTCTGTGTCAGGAGAGTTGTTTAGTCCCAAATAACTTCTCTGCCTGCAAGAAAATGATTCCCTCATCCTGAGTTGTCTCTGGGTTGCTGACAAAGGTGAGCCAGGAGGTAGCAGAGCAGTGGTCTCGGTACTGCTGGCAGCAGCAGCCTTGCAGCAGGGCTTGGTTAGTTGAATCTGCAAGGACCGAGGTGAGGTTCGCAGCCCATGCTGGGCCACATGCTGCTGTGACCCCCCTGCTATCAGTGTCTGGGTTAGGTAGGGCAACGTGAGCTCTGGCAAATCTACATAATGACATTAACATTTTCACAAGTACTTTTGCACTACAAGGGATCCTTCTGAATAGCAAAAATAACTTTATTTTTTTCATTTTTCTCTGGAAGCCTTTTTTTTTCTCACACTTCAAAGTATAAGTAAGCAGTAAACTTCCTTACCCCTGTTTATACATCCCAGACACGCATCAGCTCGTGTTGCAACCAAACGTCCTGGGAGTTTCTGTTCAGCCATTCTCAGTCCTCTTTGGGTCTGTGACTTTCCAGAAGACATTCCTCTGTTTGAAGTGCTCCTTGCATTCCTTCTCCCGTGAAGCTGACCTTTCAGTTTGGCTGTATTTTAATCCAATTTTGTTCAAACACACAGGCTGTGGATTCCACACAGCTCTGATGGTCTCATCCTTGTGGATACTTACTGATTCACCACATCTTGGCATCTGCGAGTACTGTCAGCACTACTTTTGGTTTTAGGTCCTTGATGAGAATACAAAATAGTACTAACCCTGTGAGAAACTCCCTCCATTAGTCATGGTTTTCCCCATTCATAACAACTGTTTTGAGATCCCTTTGCTGCTGTTTGCTCCTCAAGGGCTGACTTTTATCAGAATACTGTGTTCTGTATGATCAATGCCATGAGAATCTATAACTGTCCTATTTATCTCTTATGCTTGGATACAAAGAATGAAGAAATCTTTAAGGCTAGACTTCCTTCCACTGGACAGTGATTAAAGCTAGAGGATCTCTAAATTGGAAAAGCTGAAGGCAAAACCTTTTTATTTTCCCTGGGGTTGTCAGAGTAAGCAACCCATGGTTACTTGGGATAATCATTCTATCACCCTCGTTTAGGCTCTGACCCTTCCAGCCTCTTGGAATTTCTGCAGCATTTCCAGGTTTATCAGAAATGAGTATCAGCTGGTGAGAAACTTTGCTGGACGGATCTCTGGGAACTCTTGGGCCTGTTGATTTTCAAAATGTTTTACATCTTTTCCATTTACTAATATATGGGAAGACACTTCAGTGTGTCAGTGTGAGGCAAGAGGGGTGCTTTCCAGGGACGTTTATTAAAAACTTCTGCATATCTCCATTGTTATTCACAATGCTGCCACCCCCAGTCTAATAGCTGGGTGCTGCTACCAGATGTGTGTCTTTGTCCCCAACGATTTTAGAAGATAAAATAGTGAAACATGGACTCTACTGTCTTTACTGTTCCCCAGCTTCTTACTTGCATAGGCTGTTTCACATTTTTTTCCCACTTTCATCCTTATTTCAGATTGGCTGACAGTGCATCCCAGCTCAAAGGCACTCCACTTGTTTTCTGTGTGGTGTTTGAGGGAAGGACACCGAGGATGATCAAAGACTGGGGAAATGTCTCACGTGAAGAATTTAAAAACCCTGAGAATACTTTATTAGTGAAATGACAAATAGGGGGAGACATGGCAAAAGAGCAGAAAATAATGGATGAGACAGAGAAGGTGGATTGGATTCCTCTGTTCCTCCACCTCTGACTGTGAGTAAAAGGGATTTTCTGCTTCACAGTGGTGAGACTTATTGATTAAAAAGTGTATGTTTCCATATAATGTGAGAGTACATGATAGAAGTCCACATGGCAGGGAAATACTGAAGTCAGGGATGTGGCAGGATGGAAAAAGGTATTGGACGTAATCCCAAATGATGGGTAATAAACATAGTGGAAGAAATACTGTTTCAGGGCTCTCATCTAAGATTTTTACAAAATGCTTTGCAGAGTGGCTGCTGGGAGGCAGGATGCTAGAACTGGCATCCCCGCGATAAGACCGCTGTGTCCCTGGAGCTTCCTGAGGCCCTGAGCTCTCCTCTGGGGACCTTGAATGCCACTCAGTTGTCCATCAGCCCAGCCTTGAAGCCTTTGGCCGAATTTGAGAGAGGGAGGGAACTGCAAGGAAGCTTCTTCTCTGTGTGTTTGGTGGCAAGAGGGAAAGGAGACCCAAAGCAATGTCCTAATTTAGGACAGGGCAGGGTGGGGCAAGATCTTCACTTGCTCCATTTGGAGCTGGTGGCTGGTCAGTGAAAGTTTTGGTGGGGCCAGGCCCTGCTTTTGCACACATGCCGTGTTGCCTCCTTCCTTTCAGGGTTGCAGAGAAGTTGTGGGAAAGCCAGTGTTGCTGTGACATGTCAGGGATGCTCAGAGACAGGGACTACACATCTGTAGATATCCATGTGAGTAACATGCCCTAGAGAATGACTTGTTTTAATTCAAGTTCTGGGTGGGAAAGAGCTCGTAGAGAAGGCGTGGAAGTGATGCTGGCTTTTATGAGCTGAACTTTATTGTGCATTTTTGAGGCCAGTGAGAAGTTCCCAGGTGGTTGCAGACCCTTTGAGACTGTTGCTTTACCTGAGGAGAGCAGTGATTCCACCGCCTATGGTGGAATTGCAGGGAGTCAATTCATCTTAAACTGAGACTGGAGAGAACTTGCCATGAAGTCTGGGAGGATTCACACCTGCCTCCTCTCTGCACACCTTGTGCTCATGTCAAAGGGCAGCCTTGAAGCATGGGAAGACAGTTGGGGGTTCATCCCCTCCACTCTAATGATGAAGAGCTGGGGTATTTGCTGTGGTAGCAACTATGCTCCTTTGAGAAGGGCAAGAATTAACTTAGAGGGCCAGGCATTTCCTAGGGGATCTCTGAAGTTGGGAGCTGTGCAGGAGAGCAGGGAGAAGCTGTGCAGCAGCCAAACTGGGGGAGGAGAGAGGAACAGAACAGATGGGAGGGGGAGGCAAAAGGGGGCTGGGAAGCACTGCACATACATCACTGACCAGAAGTGACAAACTGCTCTTAGATGATTTAAAATGCACTAACCTTTTTCTGATACAGCTATTCTGCAGAGCTGCTGGCAGGCTGAGGGCTTTGCTCCTTAATTAGTAAGGAATGGGGCTGCTAATTGACAGAACTGGTCTGAGTCATGGGCTCAGCCTGGGTTGGTGCTCTAGGGCAGCAGGACCCATGGCTGCAGCTTTCGGTTCAGCTCCATAAGCTGCTCTGGCTTGCAGGGGCTGCCTAGGCTCAGTGGGCTTCTGTGTGGGAGCCATGGGTTCTCCCCAGGTGAAATCTAGTCCCTTTTTGCTCTGCAGTGTGTCATCTTTGTGCTTTACAAGAAGTATATTTGTTTCTGTTATCCCTGCTGCTGCTGTTGCAGGTACTGTTCCTCTTCCAGCTTGCTGCTGCCAGCCCAGCTGTTTTTGCTTCTATCTCTCTCTTACCTGTGCCCTCCTGAGAGGCACCAGCAGCTGGTCGAGGTTTTGCTGATCAGTCATAACCCAGGAACTGGCTGTATGGCTTTTATTTCAGCCTGACATCAGAAAAACAGCAAGGTTGTATTCCTTCCCATATGAGTCTAGGATGTCAGGGACTCCCCCTCCCCACTAGTCTTGTGTCCATTAGCTAAGTCCTTTGTATGTGTCCCATCACTTATTCATGATCATCTAGATCAATCTGTTGAAAAGTGCATTTATCGAAACTTAATCCTGGCTTTGTCTGGATTGCAAAGCCCTTTCTAGCCCAGTCTCTGCTGCCTGGTTTCCAACCACAAAGCCCACTGAGGCTGGGAAGAGAGCTGGCTTAGTGCAATGCTGCTTCCAAGCCTCGGAGTGTATGGATCTATTGCCAGGAAAAACACAAAGCTTGGATGCCTCGTGTCCACTGAACAGCCTCAGTGTGCCAGGAGAGCAAAGGGATGTATATACTCAATACCGATAGCTGAAAAAACACCCACAGAGATTTTTGGCTTGGACTCACAGTGCAGGGGCATACATTTCTGAGCTGTCCCTGCCCCTTGAAGAATGGCTGCAGCAGCGATTTGGGATAGTAACCCAAACCGAGGCGTTACAAGAGCCTCTTGTAGCCTTGTGTTTGCACGTAGATCTAGGAGAGCCATGTTCATGCACAAAAAAACCATGAACAAAACATTCTGTAATGGAAGTGGTAGACAGTTGTGAGCATGTTTCATACGCTGGAAGGTATATTCCAACCAAAAGCACTTTTCCTCTCTGAATAATTCCTGGAAAATTGATGTGCCCATCCTGGTTGTAGCCTCTGACGAGCATGTTGCTCCTGGGAGTTACACAGGTTTGGGCACAAGTTGAAATGGGGCACAGGAGTGCCGCTGGAGAGAGGCGACAGTGCTAGCTCCCTCCTCAAATTCCATACAGCTGGGACAGCTCTTTCTTGCTTGTGCCCAGGAAGAAGCAGTTTCCAGAAGTGAGAGGAGCATGAAGCTTCAAAGGTAGTCCTGGCTACACAAATAAGAGGAGAGCAAGATGTGGCGATGTGTTTCTGAGGTGTGGTACAGTTGCAGAGCAGTGGCTTGCTCGTGTCAGTCCCCAGACGTGACTCCTGCTGGGCTGGGATGCTCTGGAGAGGCAAAGGCATCTGCAAGTAGAGTTTTTCTGCATCTCATCCTATGGAGCTCTCTTTGCATTCAGTAGCAGGAAAGCTGATGAGGAGATTGCACCTAGTGGTGCCTACACACTCTGCTTTAATGCGTGGGTGCTTTGTTTCTACAGTAAGGGTTGTGCACTGCTTATCTACCTCTGTGCCCCTTCCCTGGGGTACAGTGGGCAAAATCTCACTTAGCCTTTCCCTTCTGACACAGCGTACTGCGTCTGCGGAGATACCGACACAAGTGTGTGAATGCGAGAGGTAATTTCTGGTATCAGTCGTTCTAAAAAAAATACAGAAGACCAAGGAAGTCTGTGGCTTCAGTTAATTTCTTGATATCACGGACACCGGAAAGTGTTATTTATTTCCAAGTTTATGATCCCAAAGTGCCAGGTGTTCCATGAACAGAGAAAAAGGACAGTTTACTGTGCACAATGGAAGACATCATGGTGTAAGAGTGAGGCAGTGTGGATGAAACAGTGCTCTCAGTATGCAAGTAACTTTATTTTTTAAATTATAACCCCACATTATGGGATCAGTTTTCAGGATTGTGCTTTGCTATGCACTTTGTGGCAAGGGCAGTTCGTTGATAGATTGTCACTGAGGCCATAGGAATGAGGATGCTGGTCTCTGAGAGTTTGTTTAACATCCGAGCAACGTTCCCTTGATACAGGAATTCTGGTACATTACTACTTTATTCTTTCTTTCAGTACCTGCTGTTCTTGCTTCACTTAAAAGCAAAACAACCCCCCTAATAAACTCCTAGTTAAAAGAAGAATTGCAAAGGAATGAGCTGTTCTTATTGTATGAGGGGCTCAGGTTAACTGCCATCAGTATTTAGCCAGCTTTATTTGATGGGAAGCAGTTAAACAAAATTACAGCTCTGCTGTTCCTTACCTATCTTTTAAGTCGCCCTTTTCAAATCAGTGATTGCTTGTTGCTTCATCTTATTCAACTGTTTTGTCTCTGGATGCAGGTGAGCACTTCTGTATCCCATTTTGAAAATGAAAGGGGTTTGTTTGTTTGGATTTTTTTTTACGTTTATGCTAGGAGAGCTGTTCTGTGGTGTCCCTTGCAGCTGGGACACCCTCCCAGCCCACCAGGTCACTGCTCTGCAGTGCTGGGCTGTTGTGTTCTGCTTTGCTGGCCTTGCTGCTCCCATGGAAGTTCAGCCTTTGCTGCCTGGCAATTCTTGGAAGTTTTCTGCTCAATTTAATCCTTTCAACTGATCAATGAGATGTGTGGTATCGGGGGAGAGGGGAGTGATGTGAGGGCAGCCTCTCTGGTGTCACCACCTGCTTCTGTGTTTAGTCAAGGCTTTTTGGGGAATTTCATGTTTAGAAAAAAAAGGGCTGATGGAAGGAGATGCACTAAAACAAACTCGGCCTTTCATGAAGTGGGGGCTGTGCTGGGCAGAAGTTACAAAAATTATTTGCTCTGTGGTTCCTATCCCGGCTCCCTCAGCGTGATGTTCCTTTTGGAAACAACATAAATGGGTGCAATTATTCTACTGGGCAGAGGCAATTGCTGTCGTAAAAACTGAAGTAAGTAGTTCTGGGCAGCTGAAATGCCACAGTGCCTACGATTTTCATCGTGTTGCCTTCTACTCCTTAACAGCACACAGAAGGATCTGCCATAACCCTGTAGGAAATGGTGCAATACTGTGCAGAAGAACCAGGTCTCCTTTTGGGAATATTTGTTACTGCTTCTGCACATGGACTTCTTCTGGCAAAGGGGTCTGTGTCAGTCTGGACTTCCTGATAATTCCCAGGTGTTGAAGCTACCAGAGGGATCTCGTTCTCCATCTCCCCTCTGTTTCCCTCATGCCCATCGAGTGTATCCTGCATGTCAGGTTATCAGATGCCTCTATCTCCAGGCTAATTTCTGAGCTCAGGAAGTGGATAATGTGTAACCTGGACCCTCCTGGTCTGCAGGGACAGACCACGTAGGATTCTGTGAGCATGGCACTCTCCTAATGCTGGGGGGTGTGTGTGCTGTGACACTGGGGTGCAGTGGGTGTGGGAGGGTGTAGGCCTGGCTCCTGATTTAAACCCCCTTGCCTGCAGGCTCTCATCTGTGTGCTCCTGGGTTACTGGTGTCTGAAGGCACTGAAATGCAGTGCTGGGTATGAGTATCAACACTCAGTGTGTTGGAAAAAGCTTTCTTTCATCCCCCAGTTGGGAGCTCTAGATACAACTTCACCGTTTACTTGCTCTGCTCTATGCTGTGACTGTGGTAGAAGCCTCTGGTGAAAAGAGCATAAAGATCTTGTACTACATGCTTGCTTCTCATATGTTTATGCAGAATAGTCAGAAAGTGATGTGGGAAATGGTTGATTTCTCAAGAGCAGTATCTTGTTCACTTTGTCTCAAGCATCAAGACTTTCAGAAGATGTAAGAGGACGTTTCGAAGACCTCTGTATAGTTCCTCAAAATTTGTATTCAGTACATTGCTTACCAGCTCTCTGGGATCTTGAAGCTTAAATCTGTAACATAAGAAGGCATTTCTTTCTGTTGCTATTGTGCGCTGGCCACGAAGGTGCTTTTTGCAGACCATCTTTGGGTTTAGGTGCTGATCAGATGCACTGATGCTTTTCATTCACTTGGTGAGGGGAAATTAATCAACCTGCTGTGGAAACTCTGGAGCAGACCACACCAGCAAAGCTAGAATTATGTATGCTTTTTTTAATGCCAATGAAACCAGTTCCTTTGTTGGGAAGACTGGAGGTTGACCATTAGGTGTATCTCCTACAATAAGGAAAATCCATTAAAGTGGCTAATTTTAAAAAAACAACACACCTAAACTAAAATAAATCATTAAAAATAAAATTAGTGTTCCACATACTATATAATGTAATATAGAAATACTATTGCATCTTTTCAAACATAATAAGCCTATAAGCAAAGAGCTAATGGTGCTGATGGGTTTAAGAGGATAGGAAAGGCTTTTATAATCAATAACTTAGGGGCAGAAAACAAATTAGGAAGAAAGTAGGTCTATGAATCGATGAAAAGCAGGATGGCCTCAGCCTTACTCAACAGTTCAGCACTTTGGCTTTTCTCAATACTTATGTAAGCAGAGTTTATGTGACTTCTGTGGGAATGCATGGAACAGATTAGTTTGCAATAACTGAGATGTGGTGTGTGACGTTATGCCTAATGCTGCATAATCGCAGGCCACGCTCTCCCTGATGTGCCTTTGTGCTCCGGCTCTTCCCTTGGTACCGGGTCCCACAGTCAGACAGGGCAGAAGAGGCCAACCCTGCAAACTGATTTGCCATGTGTGTAGGTGAGGTATGAGATCTGCTTGCCCTGCGGATCCCTGCACATGTGTTACCAAAAATCTTGGTGCTCCGGGTTGCCTTGAGAGACACTGAGCCATTTAAGGTGATGTAGCATGTGTGAAACTATGTACATCAGGGCCATGATATATACATCAGTGTATATATACATCAGAGAAACATGTAAATCATATCATTTAGCAAAGGAAACTCTTGCAGGAGAGGCAAACAAACCTCCATGAAGTCTACTTAGCTGTTGCGGATGTTTTCTGGAAGCATTTTGACTTACAATGATGTGTGGGTGTATGAAATGGTAAAAGTGCTTTATTTACATTTTCTATTATTATTATAGCATGACTTTTAATGACTGACTATTCTAAGTTTGAAAATATTGAGACAGTTGAACCCATTATTCTGCATGTTTGCATGTTTCCATGACTCCTTCTATAAAAATTGATGCTTCCTCATGTTGGTTTCCGCAGGAAGCTGATTAAAACTGCTTTTTCTTCCTCTCGTGTTACATTAAAAAAATCAAAACCAGTTTCCGAAAATGGAAGTAGGACTTCCTAAAAATTTTAAGCAGCTCTAACTTGGAAGTAGCCTTTGAATACTTCAACTTCTCTCTGCTTTCCTTAGGTATTTGTACCCCATGTGCAGATCTTGCAAGCTTCAGATTTTTCTAACAAGAGGTCTTCTGGTTTTTGCAGGGTGCCAGGGTATGGCTGCGGGAGCAGGACCAGCTGCAGCCATGCACTGTTGGCTCATGCACAGATGGAAACGTGATCCTCACCTCAGATTATGGCTTGGTAAGTGAAGTTTGCGTGAGGCTGTAGCATACACCAAGTTGCAAGATGGACATTTTGGTCTTGCATGACCTTCATGGTAAAAGGAACTGAAGTGTTGCAATTCTGTCTGAAAAGTGACCTGGCTCTGTTACAAACCGTGCCAAAGGTCTAAAAAAGGTTAAAAAGAGAAGACTGTTCTCTTTTTGTTATTTGTCTGCCCACCTCACTTTGCTTGGCTTTTCTTTTCTTGTGCCAGCTTTGAGGGAGTTGCACTAACAGCCTAGCAAAACCATTATACTGGCAAAATTCTCCGAGGAAGGAGGCATCTCCACCAACCAAGCAGCCCTTTCTGCTGAGATGTGCTTCTTGCAAGCTGTGCTGCTGAAAAGGCTGTTGTGCTCACCACCATCTGCTTTGACTGCTTTTGCCACCAGCCCTTTGGGTCAGGGACAGGTGGCAGTGAGCACTTTGTAAGTGCAGCAGCCATGCATGGGACAGTTCAACAAGGCAGCTGAGCTCCTCTGAGAGCAGAACTCGCTGCCAGCGATAGGAATCAGGTCTTTTCCCTGACACATTTCCAGCCCCCATGTTCGCTGTGGTTCCCTGGCGTGCCTGCTGCGTTGCTCCTGGAGCGATATTGGTGGGAAGGGACCTCCTGAGGGTCATTCAAGCCCTCAGTGAGTCAGCTCAGCTCCCTGACCCTGGGAAAACCGTTCACTGCCTTCACTGAGGTTCTTGGTGAGTCAAACTGGTGCCTGGGCTGGGAGGAGGATGGGGAAATGGGCAGGACCATGCCCTCCAGCCATGAGCAATTAGATTTGCTCAGCTCTTTTGGTGAATGGTGCTCTGCAGGCAGCTTCTTTGTTACAGGTCTTTTTTTTTTTTTTAAGCTTCTTATCTGACAAAGGAGAGTACAGGGGGTAAAAGGAATTTTAAGACTCCAGTTTGTGGAGAGTCATTGTCATATTTTATAGTCTTGCTTTGGAAAGCCTAGATTTGAGGGTGGTGAGACCCTGGCACAGGTTGCCCAGAGAGGTGGTAGAAGCCCCATCCCTGGAAGTTTTTAAGGCCAGGCTGGATGGGGCTCTGGGCAACATTGTCTAGTGGGGCATGTCTCTGCCCGTGGCGGGGTTGGAACTAGATGATCGTTAAGGTCCCTTCCAACACTGACAATTCTATTCAAATCACCATTTGTTTTTAAAGAGCCTGGTTTATTTCTCAGGGTTGAGTTTTCAGACTGGCTACTCTAATCCCTCAAATCCTTTTACTGAGGAGTTGCTTCATTTTGGGAGTGTTGGATAGTCACTAACTCATTTTTAAGAGATCGCAGGGACATTTATCACAGGTAATGCAGCAACCTGTGGAGGGCCAACAAATGGTGAGTACTTCTGTGACTCTCTCAGACTTGTTTCTTGTGATACACTGCTGTGGTCCCAGAAAATTGTCTGAACCCATCTGACACCTCTGAAAGGACACCAGAAATCCCAGCAGAGAGCCAGCTGAGTGCCTGCACCCACCATCAGCCTGTGTCCATGTGCACAGTAATGCTGGGGGAAGTCACAGGTCTAAAAGAAGCTGGATTTGGGTTTTTACCTCCATGAAAGAAGAAGCCACTAGGCTGAAGGAGCATGTGCTTCATGGTTTATGCAGAAAGAGCTCATGGTGATCATTAAAGGGCTTTTCTTATGCAGTGTCCTCCACAGTAGCTGTCCTCTGTGCTTCCCTCACCCACATCCTTCATTGCTTTGTAACTGTCGGAGGGACTGACTGTCCTACCCCAGGTGAAAACATCTTTGCTTTACTTTGGGTTGGATGGGCCAGTTGGTCCCTCTGATTTCAGGATCTTTTTGCTGTGGCCCAGCAACCCTGCAGCTCTTGGAATTTGAGGTAAGGAGGACAGTCATGCTTCAGAGCTTTTGCCATTTGTTTTCACTTCCTCAAAAACACCTCAAGCAATAAATGCCTCAGAAATATGACTTCCTGGGAGGAAAGGAGGAGCTTACACTTATGAAATACAAGTTTGGAAACCGCAGTCCAGACAGCCCGGCCAAATGCTTTAGGGATAAATGTAACTTAGATGCTGGGTGGGAGCTTTGTTCATGTGCTCGGGGTTGTACTAATAGATGGATTTGAAGTTGAGAAGGAATCGTTTCTCCCCTGCTCTGCCTGGTAACCAGGGTTAGTAGTTCTCATTTTGGCATGTCTGCTGGCCAGGTTTTGCTTTATTCCTGACCATTGCAGGGGTTTGGAAAGAGTGCTGGTTGTTTTGTTCTGTCCGTGGGCTAAATCTGATACAAAATTGCTTTATAACTGAGGAGAAAGTAGAAAACTTCGGCTGTATTGTGAGGTGCCTGGGTTGTATTTGATAGCTTGTTTGTATTTGGGCTGAAAGCTGATGGGTTTTCTTCCCAAATAATAAAGATCTACTTATTAACACCTATATCTTTTTGTTTAAATGTTAACTTGCTGGGAAAGAATATTTCAGAAGCAACTCTGCTGAGAGATCAGTTTCTCTGTGTTCTCAGGTGCTTCAGGCAAGATCAGCCATCATACTCAGCTCAGTAGTACAAGCTGCTGAAGCCAGCCTGGCTTATCTTACCAGGAACAGGATGATGGGGAGGATGTTCCTCCAAACTGTTCTCCTAGCAGATTGCTGGAGGGGTCCAGAAGTGAGCAGTGGAGTAACAAGAGCCTCTTTGCTGGCGTGCCTGCAGTTCCTCCAAACTGTTCTCCTAGCAGATTGCTGGAGGGGTCCAGAAGTGAGCAGTGGAAAAGGATCTGGCGGGCCTGGATCATTACAGCACCTTGCAACCTTTAAGAGTTGGGGAGTTGTCATGTCTGGGTCATGTTTGTACGTCAGAGCACTTTTGACACAACCTTGGGAACAAAACCCCACCACATGTTCATCTCTGGGACCCTGGATGATCCCTGAAGCTTTTTGGTGATACAGAGACTGGAAACTTGTCTCTACCCTGGAGGGCAGAGGACAAATGAGAAGTCAACTCTCTTGCGGTGCCAGGGAAGGCTCAAAACCTCTCCTGCATGCCACAGGTGCCTTCCAGAGGCACAGAGACCTCACCTCCCAAATCTCAGTGGGGCTGGAAGTCCCAGACTCTGCCTGAGGAAGGGCGAGCTGCTGAGGAAGGGGTGCAGTGATGGGCAGTGGTATTTTGTGAATGTCCCCAGCCTCGTGGACAGACAGGTGACATCTTGGCCTTGGCTAGGTTGTCAATGTGGCATCACACCGCTCCTCCAAGGAGTATTTGTCACCTGTGCAGTGCTTCTGTCCAGAGGGTACCAGAGCTAGTGCTCCTCATCCAGCTTTGCCGCAGTCCTGCCAGAACACCTGCTTAACTCTCTGAGGATCTCAGACCAGATTGGGTTTTTTTAGAGAAGGATGACTGAATAACCCCAACCAGGCACTTCAAGACATATTTAACAGGTGATGATCTAATTCCTACTAATCATTTGGTTGTGTATTTAGAGCCCGTGTTGCTCTGAGGATCCCATTTTCTCTCGCGCTGTCTACAAGAGCAAGTAAACTAGCTCAGACCCATCACACTGTTATTTTTCATGCATAGCAGCCTCTTGGCACAGGTGCCTCCAGCCACCTGGTATCTTTTGGGACACTTGTCCACTCAGCTTTTTCCCTTGATGTTTTCTTAATGTTTCTCTTCTGGCCCAAATGGCCACAATTGCTGACAGTGCAGTGGTAAATGAGTAAGTGCCAGGTAGATGTAAAGAAAGATCTTATTGTACCATTTTGCAGTTGGCTCTTTCCAAAATTTGTCCAAGTCAGCAGAGAAGAGCGTGCCAGGGTGGTTTGCTGCCTCATGGTTTGAAAGTGCTGTAGTGGCTTTGCTCCTGACAGAGACCGGCTCATGTCATGCATCTGCAGCTTGTACTCTCCCCTAAATTTAGTTGTCTCATTCTCCCTTCCTGCTCCCACCGTTCTGTTGTGGAGGTGCCTGAGGCCTCTGCTCTGAAGAAGAAGCAAAAAAGAGATGTGTGGTTTTTTTGGGCAACACTTGCAGAGGAGGGGTCCTGCTGCTGGCGGTCACACCTGCGATACGCAGGTGCAGAAGTGGTGTGAAGAAGAGCAGAGAGACCTGGAGAGAGCCTGTGCGCTGGAGCAGGCTTCATGGTGTTTGTGAAAGCCTCCTGGTTGTTAAGAAAATTGGGCTGTGGAGCAGTGTCCCAGTGGAAGAGACCAAGTCCTTGTCATGTTAGGTGTTCCTGGTGCGAACACACCTGGGGAAATGAGCCTGCTTCTCCTCACCAGCTCCCTCCAGGAACAGAGCTGCCGTTGGGATTGCGCAGGCTCCTGCAGGCGTCCTTGGTGTAGAGGGGGAGTGTCTCATACAGGGATCCTGTGCCGGGTTGTTCCTTCCCGGCCCTGGCAAGGCCGCAGGCTCAGAGCTGGGAAGGGGTGCTGGCCGGGCACCTGCGATGTGCTGCAGCGGCAGCAAGTGCCCTACAAGGGTCTCCCGAGGGTGTCTCACTGGAGGGGGCAGGGTGACCTCATTCTGTCTTCAGCCTGCAGCTGCCTGCATGGCCTCTCCCGCACAGTTACTGCAGCCCGAGGACTCCCAAGAAAGCAGACGGGAGGAACCAGCTAGATCAGTGCTCTAGATCACGGTTCATTCTTGGTGGAGTCCATCAGTTTTTTGCTGGCACCAGGGATGGAAATAAGGTAGAGACCAGAGCCCTGGAATGAAAGGAAAACCCCAAGTTCCTGTGGAAGTTTCACCATGGGCCAGTTTGCTTCTGCAGGCTGCCTGTATGAAGTCTCCCATCTGTCTATCTTGAGTATTACCATCTAGTGCAGCTTGGGATGCTGGTTGGGAGATGGCACATGGTTGAATCCAAGAGTGGGAAGCAACTGAAATAACTTTTGTGAAATGCCAGCATCGTGCTTGAGGAGGAGGAAAGGAGGGATGTGGCTATGGTGGAGGGAAACAGTCACATAATCTCAGCTGTGTTGAGAGGGGGTGAAGGAGATGACCTGATAGCTGAAGAGTAGGTTATTGAGGAGGAGGAGCAAGCTGTAGCAGAATGAAGTCAGTTGAGGCAAGAAGAGTGCAACTGCATAGAGAGAGGTGGATACTTGTCACGTCCCATGGTTCTGAGGATGTTGACTCACTTAGGTTCCCAATTCCCAGGCCAGGGTTAAGGTGACTTACACCAAGGATCCAACCAGCAATTTTATTTCTCAATCACCTAACAACGAGCTATTTGCAACTGCCCACTCAGCGCAACCAACACGCTTCACAACAACAAGTCACCAGCAAGCAAAAGAACCCGGCCTTGCCATAGATAGCTTCCTGTTAAAGCTAGAAAGAGAGAGAAGGAAAGCGATAGGAAAAGGAAAGATCACCACCCTTGGATCCAGCGGCGACCACGGCACACGCAGCCATCTCGGAGTGGTGTGCAAAAAAAGCTCACAACTGCCCGGGGTGAGCGCCTTTTATGCAGTCAAGGTCCCATCACAGACCGGCAACAAGTTTGGGGTATGGTGG